>NC_082711.1:57764099-58066490 GCF_030144855.1 Hypanus sabinus | reverse complement strand
ATTCCCCCCGCCCGCCACACCCTGTTCACCATTCCCATTCCTGTTTCCCTCTCTTACCTCATCTCCTTACCTGCCCATCACCTCCCTCTGTTACTTCTCTCCCTTCCCTTTCTTTTATGGTCTTCTACCCTCTCCTATCAGATTCCCCCTTCTCCAGCCTTTTATCTCTCAACTATCAACTTCCCAGTTCTTTACTTCACCCCTCTGTCTCTCCTGGTTTCACCTAAAACCTACCGCCTTGTACATCTTCTTCCCCTCCCTCCCATCTACTTGCTCTTACTTCTCATCTTTTTTTCCAGTCCCGATGAAGGGTCTCGGCCCAAAACGTTGATTGTTTACTCTTTTTCCATAGATGCTGCCTGGCCTGTTGAGTTCCTTCAGCATTTTGTTTGTGTTGCTTGGTTCATTCATTTATTATTTCTGAATGTTTAGACTCTTGCATTTCTGATATCATTATTGTAAACTTCCATTTCTATTTTTCCACCAAATAGGATAAGTTTGCATTTCTTTCCCCACTTTAAAGTGTTTCTGTTAATGCTTTTCCTTCTTGCTTAGCAGTTTGTGAGTTATTTGTGTTTTTTTTTTCATAACTTGCTTTCCCATTCATTTTTGCATCATAAGCAAATTGGCTTACAGGTCATGAATCTGAGTTGTAAGTTGAGGTCCCACAATAATCCCTGTGGCACCCACTAGTTATACTTAGTCTGTTTGAAGCTCACTTGATTTATTCCGATGTATAAATTTTATACCAACTATCAGATTCATTCAGATTGCTTTTCTGTTAGTTAGCCAATCTTCTACCTAGGTTAATATCGCTGTAGCTATAAACTCATAAATCTTGTGAATTAATCTCCAATAATCTTAGTTCAAAATATTTAGATGGGATATAATTTGTTAGGTATGTCCAGGAAGGATTCCTGACACATTATGGGGATAGGCCAGCTGGAGATGAAGCCATATTAACTCTGGTGATAGACCTGGTCAGGTGTCTTGCAGTACCTCTCCACGGATGTGCATTTTGGAGATAACAATGACACCTCAGTGATCTTTGGCATAGCCAGGCACAAGTAAATTATAGGGAAAGTATTTAATCAGGGGAAGGTTAATTATGATAGTATTAGGCAGGAACTTGGGAGCGTAAATTGGGAACAGATGTTCTCAGGGAAATGCATAGCAGAGGTTGTTTAGGGAGTACTTGTCTCAGGTTCGGATAGGTTTGTCCCATTGAGACAGGGAAAGCATGGAAGGCTGAAGAACTATGGTTGACAAGAGATGTGGAGTATCTAGTCAAGAGGAAGAAGGCTCTTGAGAATTATAAGTTAGCCAGGAAGGAAATTAAAAAGAGGCTTGGGGAAGCTAGGGAGTCATGAGAAGGCCTTGGCAACTAGGACTAAGGGAGCCCCCAAGGCATTCATGTACAGTACATGAATGACAGGAGGATGACTAGAGTGAGAGTAGGATCTCTCAGGGATAAAGGGGGAAATGTGCCTGAAATTGGAGGAAGTAGGGGAGGTCCCTAATGAATATTTTGCTACAGTAGGCCCTTCTCCTGGGAGAATGAGAGACCAGTGCAGAACAGGCTAATATGCAAGAGCATTTTGAGGTTAAGAAAGAGATAATGTTGGAGCTTCTCAATAACATTGTGGTAGATAAATCACTGGGGCCAGATGAGATATACCCCATTACTAGGGGAAATGAGGGAAGAGGTTGCTGGGGCATTGCCGATGATATCTGAATCCTACCTGGCCTCAGACATGGCACCAGAGGATTGCAGGATGCCAAATGTTGCTCCATTGTTTAGTTAATAGGGATAATGGGGGAATTATGGACCACTGTCTAACGTCATTGGTGAATAAACTATTAGAGAATATTCTTTGGGACCATCTTTACAAGCATATGGAGAAGCATAAGTCTTATTAGGGATACTCAACATAGTGTTGTGAAGGGTAGGTCATGCCTCATGAGACTAAATGTGTTTTGTGAGGAGGTGCAAAACAAATTGATGAAATTAGAGTAGTGGACGTGGTGTCTATGGATATCAGTAAGGTATTTGACAAGTTTCCCTATTATAGGAAGGATGTGGAAGTTTTAGAGAAGATGCAGTGGAGATTTACCATGATGCTGCATGGTTTAGAGAAAATGTCTTTTGAGGAAAGGTTGGTTAGCTGGGACTTCACTCTTTGGAGTGAAGGAAGATAAAAAGTGACCTGAAAGAGTATGCAGTATACGATTATGAGAGGCTTAGATACAGTGGACAGTCAGTGATTTTTTTTCTAGGGTGGCAATGGTTAATACTAGAGGACACACATTTAAGGTGAGTGGAGGAAAGTTCAGGGGAGGTGTCAGAGGGAGTTTTTTTACACAGAGAGTGGTAGGTGCCTAGAATGCCCTGCTGGAGTTGTGGTACATGGATGTAAGAACAATGGAGGTTACGGGCAGTGTAGGAGGGAAAGGGTTAGAATGATCATGAAGTAGGCTTATATAGTAGGTTGGAATAACATTGTGGGCGGAGGACCCATACTGTGATGTACTGTTTTATGTTCTAATCTTGTATGTGGCTCCTTATAGAATCACATTTGAAAATTCAGCTAAACTTCATCTTCTGGTTCTCCTTCACTGTGTCTTTGGTGTAAAAATGTTCCCCTTCATACAAGCTTGTTGATTCTGACTCTGCTTAATTGTATTATGATTTTTCTAAATGTCTGGCACCACTTCTTCATTAATGCATTCCTGTAACACTACCTCATAGTCTTCCTTTTTAAATTATTTAGTTTTGTAATAAATAGTAATTTTGTTCTTGCACTGTACTGCTGCTGCACGACAACAACTGTCGTCATTTAAATCAGTGATAAGAAATCTCTGTTTTGTATTTCCCAATAACATGTTAACTGACCATAGTTTCTTGTTTTCTAATTCCTCTTTCCTTGAATAATGGCATTGACATGGTCCGGTCCGAGAAATCCGCATTCCAGTTCATGGTCCAGTCCATGCTCCTTATTCCAGGATTTCTGGTTTTCCCCAGTTTCTGTTGAGGCAGCTGATTCTTGTTTGGGCTGGCTTCATAAAAAAAATCACTGACTGTCCACTGTATCTAAGCCTCTCATAATCCTATACTGCATACTCTTTCAGGATTCAGCCTCTGGCTGCTGGATTGTTCCTATCCTAACCCCCGTCTGTATTCTTTCCCTTCACCTTCCTCCTGGAGCCTTGCCTCACGTCGCCTGGAGCCTTTCTTCACCTTGCCTTGCCTCGCCTGTAACCCTTGCCTTCACTGCTATCAAGTTTAACCACCAGAGCAAGACAGGAACTGTCTGTCGTTGTTTTGAACTGTTTCTGTGTTCACGCCTTCACTATGTAGGTCCGGCCATTTGCTGCTACCTAGTGTTGGGAACCATCTTTGTATCCTCTCCTTCGCTAGGTAGGTCCGGCTGTCTGCCACTACCTTGTCTTGAGTACTGTCTCATCGTACTCTGCATGCTGTGTAATGAGTCCCGGCCCCATGTCCTGTACTCAAGGAGGGGTCCCAGCTGTGTGTTCTCGTCTTGTCCAGGTGCCTCGCCCAGCCCAGGAGTATCTTGCCCAGCCTGGTGCTGGGGTTCCCTCATCCTGTGCTAGGGTTCCCTTGTCCTGTCCTGGAGTCTCTCGTCTAGTCCTGTTGCCTCTCCTCGTCCTGTAGCCATGTCTTGTCCTCGCCAAGTTCTGGAGTTCGAGCCCGAGTCAAGGTTCTGGGTCCTTGTCCAGTCTCTGGCTCGGAGTCCAAGCCCAGGCTCCTAGTTCCCAGTTCCATGTCTTGGTTCCACTATCCTAGTCAAGTCCTAGCCCAGGCCTGGAATCCTTGTCTTATCCAGGGCCTGTATCCACTTTCTTCCCCACTTTCCTTGCTTCCTTCTCATGCCTAGTCCTATTCCTGGTAGTTCAGGGTCTGTGTCTTGTATTTGGGTCCGCTCCCAATGCCCACCTTGTGACAGGCTACTGTATACTGTACTGTATAGCCACATTTGGGCTACTGTAATCCATTGGGACTTTTGCAGAATCAAACCAAAAGATCTCCAAGAAGTGTTATTATTTGCAACTCACAAACTTCATTACTGATTCATTTCGAAATCAGTAATTCAGAATTGCTGAAATACAGGTTCAAAAACTAGGAAAATCCAAGATACAAAGCATATATATTGGAGTAGTTGTAATCAAATCAAGTTTAATTATCATTCAAACCATACATAGATACTGTTGAATGCAACAGCATTCCTCTGGGATCAAGTGCATAACATACATTCAAAATAGCGAGAGAGAGAGAGGGGAAAAAAGCACAATTCATTGCACAAGAAAACATGTATATTCTAAGTCCCTGAGCGACATACAAATTGATAGTACAGCTCCTGGCAATCCAGCTTGTCATTCCACTGGTTGAACATTGGAGAGCAGCACTGACAGGAGAGGCCAGCTCCCAACTGAGCACGGATTCCACGGTACACTGTCTCCAGCGTTGTCTCACCTGGATTGCAGAAGCAGGCAAGCCCACAGTTTGAGGTATAGTCTTTGCTACAACCGAGGCTATGTTGCTGCCTGTCTCGCCACCAAACAAGGGAAACAGGCCTGCGACATCTTACGTTACCAACATCCAACAGGGTCTTGCGATCACTGGTGCAACGTCCAAAACGATCTCTCATGGTTACGCTGCATGCTGTTTTCATGCACCAACTTTCAAGTAGACATCAGCAACATGGTCTGCACCCAGGTCAGCTCCTCTGAACCCACACCGGCCCATCTGTTGGCTTCTCCTTCTCCAATTCGTCCATCAGCTTTTTCAATGTCCCAGCAGGCTGCTCCAAACAACAAACAGCTCACTGATGCGGTAGACCCGCTGTACCCATAGTTCTTGGGAGTCCAATATATTTTTACGATCATAAAAACACATTTTAAAAAGAGAAGTGCACTTTGGCTGTCCCCTGAGAGGACGCTGTTTTCGAACGTATTGCCATCTTACCAGAGGATTTAATCTGGCATTTACTGCCTGTAGTGGTGATGAAAAGGCATTAGTTAATGTCTTCAATCAGGGATTTGGATTGGCTCTTGAGAAGGAACAATTTGCAGGGATAGAGAAGGGATGGAGGAGTGGGATTGGCAGAAGTGGTTTAATAGGATCCGGGACAGCCTCAATGTACTGAGTTACTTCTTCCATACTTTTACAGTTTTATGATATGATAAATGATAAAGTTCATGCTCCTTCTGTTATGTTGAATTGAATTAAATTGATTTTATTTCTTACATCCTTCACATACATGAGGAGTAAAAATCCTTGTTATGTCTCCATTTAAATATCCCTATGTCTCATCATAGTAATTTATAATAAATAGAACAGTCAATGTAATATAGAGTACGCTCAAATCAGCACGAGTTCATCAGTCTGATGGCCTGGTGGAAGAAGCTGTCCCAGAGCCTGTTGGTCCTGGCTTTTATGCTGCAGCACCACTTCCTGGATGGTAACAGCTGGAAGGGATTGTGGCATTAGTCAACAAGTTTAACAGTTTATTAGTTTAACAGGTGCATTACAATTAATTGTCCTTTAGATAATTGCACAATTGTTTATTTCCAGATATTACTTAAATATTTTACAGTGTACTTTAAAAATATCTGTGTAAAGGGGGTTTCTTTTTTTTTCTTTTTGTTACTGTTGGGAAAGGGTTTCCTTTTGTGAACTCGCAGGAATGCTAATTTACTGATAACGAGAATGGTATTCCTTTGTAAACCAAATGGGGATTAATGTTCTTTCTTCTGAGTCTGTAAGCTTTTGTTGACGGGCTTTTGGGCAGATCGGCGCGAGGGGGTCGAGAGAGAGGACACAATGCTCTCTGGGCGAGGATCGGACCCCAAAGTGGGGTCCAAGGCTGGGAGATTCTCCGAGGAGGGGGGGGATGAAGCTAGATGTGCTGGGTTGACCACTCGGAGGGTCCTGAGCTGTTTGGAGAGTCGAGGAGTTCGGAGGGTCCTGAGCTGCGAGTCGAGGAGTTCGGAGGGGAGCGAATGGTGGCCAGAAGACTTCAGTAATTGAGCTCCAACGGTTGTGCACGAAGTGGTTTGGACTTTGATAAGTTTGGCGCCTTTTCTTTAATTTTCTCTTCATATATACTGTATCGTTATTAATCACTTAGTTATAGTAACCTTTATAAATTGTACTCATTTAATCGCATATGGTGTACTGTCTGGTTTTGGGCGAGGCGGGGACATCACACAGCATCCACACCAGCTGATTACCCAGTTTGGCGGGGCTGAAGGCTGCTCCCCCTAGACAAGAACGAGCTGAGCGAGCCTGAGGCGACCCAGGGGGTTACATCTGATTTATGACTTTTAAAGTTTTTAATTATATTTAACATTTTTAAACATGATGTAACTTTGAAAAGCAGCCATTGTGGTCTTTTGAATAATTGTGTTACGGAATCAGAATTAGGCTTAATATCACCAGCATATGTCATGAGGTTTGTTGTTTTACAGCTGCAGTACACTGCAATACATTGTAATAAAAACTACAAATTACATTAATAAGTGTATATAAAAAATAAGTTAAATAAATAGTGCAAAAAGGAATGAAAAAACACTGAGGTTCATGGGTTCATTGTCCATTCAGAAGTCTGATGGTGGGGGGAAAGAAGCTGTTCCTGAAATGTTGAGTGTGTGTTTTCAGGCTCCTGACAATCTGTCTTGATGGTAGCAATGAGAAGTGAGCATGTGCTTGGCGATGGGAGCCCTTATTGATGGATGGTGCCTTTTTGAAGCATCACCTTTTGATAGTGTCCTTTATTCTGGGGAGGCTAGTGCCCATGATTGACTACAGTTTTAAAAGTGTACTTCTGTGCTGATGAAGGGCCTTGGCCTGAAACATCAACTGTTTACTCTTTTCCATAGATGCTGCCTAGCCTGCTGAGTTCCTCCAGCATTTTGTGTGCTTTGCTTGGATTTCCAGCTTCTGCAGATTTCCTCTTATTTAAAACATGCATTATGCAGGATGTGACAATGATAGATTATGAAGTGAAAATCTGTATCCCTAACTTGAATTTTGCTAAGCATTTTGTAAAATTTTATCTTATTTCTGGTGCTGCCCCCTTCCATTTTTTTTTGGGGATTTTCTTCTGATGAGAAGCCCGAGGATTTTTATTCTAGGGTTTTATTTCTACAATGAGACAAATTTGCATGAAATAAGTTGCTACCTGACAAAGATGCAGTACAAGACTAAACACATTGAACTGAAAATAAAACATAACAATGCAGAGTAATCTCACAACTATTGGATCAGATCAGCATAGACTGCTCCATTTAGTTCTGAAAGCTGGTGGACAATTAATGGAAGGAGATGGCTGCAAGAATATTCCTACCCAATATGATGACAAGGTGCAGAGTTAAAGTCCTGAAGTTAAGGCTGAGGCATTTGCGTCCACGTTTGACTATAAGTATTCTGTGAATGATCTATCTCAACTTCCTAATACAATCCCCACGTTTGCAGAAGCTGGTATTTAGCTGATTCTACTCATTTCATGCGGAGAACTCTGCATGCAGCAAAGGTTATAGGACCAATCATTAACCTGGGAATACGACTGAGATTTGGGATCTGGAAACCTGCCTCAAGTCAAATTGTTACAGAAAATTTATAACAGTGGCACCTACTCAACAATGTGGAAAATTTACCAATTATGTTTAATCACAAAATGACAAATCTAAACTGAGTAATAACTACCCAGTCAGTTAATGATCAACAGAAAAGTGATTACCGTAGTACTGTTGGCAGCAGACAGTTGACACTCACCATTAACTTACTGATGCCTAGTTTGGGCTTTTCTGAGACCAATTGGCTTCAGTCTCTGTAACAGTCAATGAGATGTTTGCTCCTCCAACCTGAGTTTGGCCTCAACATGGCAGTAAAGGCGGCCATGGACAGACATGTTGGTATGGGAATGGGAAGTTGAATTGAAATGGGTGGCTACTGGGAGATCCAGGCTGTTGTGCTGAACAGAGCAAAGGTTCTTGATGGAACAGCACCTCAATCTAAGTTAGGTGCTTACTGATGTAGAGGAGGGCACACTGGGAGCATATCAAAATTAGGTTTATTATATCTGGCATGTGTTGTGAAATTTATTAACTTAGCAGCAGCAGCTCAATGCAATACATAATATAGAAAAACAGGGAAAAAATAAATAAATCACAGTACATTGAACTGCTGCTGCTAAGTTAACAAATTCCTTGTCATATGCCGGTGAGAATAAACCTGATTCTGATTCTGACAGTGCATGTATATTGAACAAATTAAAGATCATGCAAAAACAGAACTAATACATATTTTAAAAGTGAGCAGGCGTTGGCATGTTCAATGTCCATTTAGGAATTGGATACCAGAGGGGAAGAAGCCGTTCCTAAATCACTGAGTGTGTGCCTTCAGGCTTCTGTACCTCCTACCTGATGGTAACAGTGAGAAAAGGCATGCCCTGGGGGCTGGAGGTCCTTAATAATGGATGCTGCCTTTCTGAGACGCCACTCCCTAAAGATATCCTGGGTACTTTGTAGGCTTGTGCCCAAGTTGGAGCCAACTATATTTATGACCCTCTGCAGCTTTCTTCAGTCCTGTGCAGTAGTGCAGCCCCAAATACTAGACAGTGATGCAGCCTGTCAGAATGCATTTGTGACTGCAGGAGTTCCTAAGGGCAATGTGGGCAGTGTCTAAGGCACAGCCATCTTTAGCTGCTTCAGCAATGAGCTTCCTTCCAGGATCAAGTCAGAAATGGGCCACTTGCTGATAATTGTACAGTGTTCAATTCCATTTGCAAGTGTCAGCAAATGAAACCACTGTGTTTCTGGGCAACATTCGGACATGGGCTGATAGTGTCAGGTGGTATTTGCACAGTAAGTGCCATGCAGTGATCATCTCCGACAAGAGATGATCTTAACTGGCTGTGTAAGACATTGCCATCACTCAGTTCCCCCTCCCCCATCAATATCAGAATGCTAGCACAAAAGCGTTGAAGGTTAAAGAAGAGAAGAGTAATATGGAGCTACAAACAATGTGCTTCTGCCTCTATGATTGTAATCAGTGGGTAAGAGCCGCATGCAAATTGATATCCTTCTTTCACTGTGAGCATGCACCTGGTTTAGTATGATTTGACTGTAATCTTAACATATGGGAGAGCCACAGGAGGCACCTGATGTCCTTCCATTCTCCTGTGTGGCATATGGTAAACACATTCATTGAAGGACTGGATTACTACCTGCAAGGATTATTAGCATTCTCTGCTTCTTTCCCTTTATTACAATCTGTTTATTTCTTACGTAAGATGTATCTTCTTTTATTGTCATTCTTTACCAAATTGCTGCTGTATGATAATCAAAAGCAAATCCAGAATTTTTCACTGATGACCCTATTGAAATGTTTTGCCAAAAATATACAACAGTTAATTTAACGTGTAGTATTGCTTCGTGACATCACTTTCTGCTGTTTATCTATATGATGTTGGCATTAATTAGTGAGCTGATCAATCATAAAGAATTTTTTAATTTGCGTTATTGTTTCTATTCTCCATTTCCTACAAAGTAAACAAGGATTGAGTAAAAATGCCTAACTATGAAAGCTCTGCCTTTCTGTATTGTTATGAACCCCGTAACTGGGTCACTTACCAGCAAAGATCGAGAGGTCTGTTGAAGTCTGATGGCACTATTTTTAAAAGTCTTTATTTATAAAGTGGCACAAAAATAAGATTAATACAGACATTCAGATAATATACGTCGTCAATACTCAATCTAAAAATGCGGGTATAATAATAATCATCAATTAAGCAATAGCTCTATCGTTTGTCTAGGGCAGGGGTCAGCAACCTGCGGCTCCAGAGTCACATGCGGCTCTTTGATCTCTGTGATGCGGCTCCCCGTGGTTTGTTAGCTTTTGAAATGTAATTCGAAATTTGAAGATTATGGTGATCTTGTACAATCTGAAAACTTTGCGGAGACACCGTTTCCTGGCACATCTGAACCGGCTCACAATTAGCCACCGTTCCGACTAAGGGAGATAGCCTACGGGGGTTTGTGAGTACGTGTCTTTTGCAGCATCCGCGCCCACGGGGACAGGTTGAGGGAGGCTTTAAAGCAAGGCTGTTTAGTTCGAATAAAGTTACCTTTGACTGCAGTGTCTTTATTTTAGCGCTGCGTGTAGCACACCGCTACAACGTGTTTTTTTATCACTATTAATATACATCACAACTGCCAATGCCTGACGCCCGCCAGTGCGCGCATTCTTTTAATTCTTCGATCCAAGGTAGGCTACCTACGGAGTAACCTTCAACCCAACGTCTTTTTTTCGGAGTTCAAAATGTTTTTGTTGCATGCAGAAATGTAATTTCGTTTTCTCTGCAGGAGTTCATCAATTTCATAAATGCAACACATTATAGTTTGTTTATACATAGCATAAAGGCAAAAAAACCCCGTTGTATGCAGTGTTATTTCATTTTGTGGCTCCCAGTGTTTTCTTTTCTGTGGGAAATGGGTCCATATTGGCTCTTTCAGTGTTAAACGTTGCCGACCCCTGGTCTAGGGGATATTGTATTGTCCGATGGAAAGATAAAAGTCACTGTCCTTTCAAGCTGCAGCTCTTTGGGTTTAAGAGAGATGGTTTTAAACTTGCCCGGGTCTTTTATGAGGCCAATCCGTTGAGTCGGGGGAGTTGGTTCCCCATTGTTAGTTCCAAGTCGTTTTCCGTGGTACCAGCTACCAGACCCCAGGCAAGGGAACCGAACACACGTGGCTTCCTTCAAATGGCTTCCCGCTATTACGGGATCACTAGCGTTTCTTCTGGTGCGTCTGAGGGGCTGTTCCCATAGACCCTCTTTTATCTTAACTCGCAGGGTAGTAGATGTCAATCAAGTTGGGGTGATGCAATCTGTCCCTCAACCAGCCCACTTTTCCCGAGGGCTTGCATGTAGCATAGTCCCCAATCCATAAACGTTGTCTCCAGGAGACAATGGCCATGTGTCTCTCTCATTTCCTGGGTCCTCTGACCCAACCAAATAATGCTCTTGCGATTCTCACAAAGGAGGGGGCTGCGGGCATAACAGTATTGTATTTCCCTAGCTTAGTTTGAGATCGGATCGTCTAACAAGATAAACATAGACACAACACAGTCAATCTGATGACATTGGCACTCTATGAAGGGGAATTTTTCTTGTATTTGATTTCTGTGCTATGATTCACAGCCAGATGTAGAATTCACAATTGGGGTAAGTTTGCTCTTGAGCTATGTAAAGTGATATTTTTAATCAGGCTGACAAGAATAATTTTATAGACAGAAATTGAGAAATATTGAATGTGAATCAATGATCCACCATGATGTATTGGACTAAATATGCCACATAAGCAATATCTGACTGTAGAAAATTTATAGTGCATAAACTTCCTGCTGATTGTCAGACTATTGCATCTGTTTACTGTATAGAGCTAATGAGTGCTAATCTGATGCTGTTTCATTGTGTTGAAGCTATATTGGATGAAGGCATTAATCAGGATGTTGCAGCCCAGAAATTGACTTTCTGACAGATTGATGTTCACATCGAGGGAAACCCCAATATCAGAAAGATACCTCCAACATGCTTGTCTCTCATGCTAATATACAAGATGTTTGATTTTTACATCTGAAAATGAGACGTGTTACCAAATTTATAAGGCCACTTTAGCGATACTTTAATATGATGAACTGATAGAGGTGTACAAGATGATGAGAGGCATTGATCGTGTGGATAGTCAGATGCTTTCCCAGGGCTTTCCCAGGGCTGAAATGGCTAGCATGAGAGGGCACAGTTTTAAGGTGCTTGGAAGTGGGTACAGAGGAGATGTCAGCAGTAAGTTTTTACGCAGAGAGTGGTGAGTGTATGGAATGGGCTGCCAGCGACGGTGGTGGAGGCAGATACAACAGGGTCTTTTAAGAGACTCCTGGATAGGTACATGGAGCTTAGAAAAATAAGAGTGCTATGGGTAAACCTAGGTAATTTCTAAGATAAGGACATGTTTGGCACAGCTTTGTGGGCTGAAGGGCCTGTATTGTTCTGTAGGTTTTCTATGTTTTTATGATTTTACATATGTTAAGTCTGAAGTATCTGGTTTTAAAGAAACTATTATTAATCTTCTCATTGCACCTAAAGTCCTCCGTGTTTACCGGGTATCATCAGAGTTGAAATGGGAGAGAGGAGCTAGCAAATGATGAAGCTTTTACCTTGTCAACTGGGGCTGAAGTTGAAGTAACATCCAAAGCACTAGAGGAACTTACCAACACTGTCATTGAGGCCAGGTGAAGGGTCTTGACCAGAAATGTTGGTTGTCTGTTTCCCTTGTAGATTTGCCTGACCTGCTGAGTTCCTCCAGTGCTTTGTGCGTTGCTCTAGATCCCAACATCCACAGTTCCTCGTGTCTCCATTGGGCTGAATTTGAACTAATTTCAGAGGTGACTTGGTGAGCCCCTAAAGGTTCTCTTTCATCAAGTCTGTTACCATTTGTACTTGAGGGCTGACATCCATGAGCCAATTCTTGGCAGATGCACAATTTAATTTAGTTCCTTTATGTCAGTACCTAGACTCTGAGAACATGATTGCTTCTGTGATAATGGACAGAAATTTAGTGCTGCAAATGCCAAGGACTGACTCATGGATGTTGGGATTTTGGAATCCAGATTAAAACAACAGCAGCATTAAAGCACCTTTTCTCCTCTCATTCTTAAGACTCCAAATCATTTTGGTTTAAAGTGGCACTCAGTTTCCTTGATAAGATAATGATTTCCTTTAAAGGCATGAAATCAATTCAATGTTCTCCTCCTAAAAATAGAATAATAACCTTGATATTGTTTCCATTGATTAAGTTAATTAATTCTGAGAACATTCTTTTATATATTCCAAATAAGCATAGTATAAAAATAACAAATTAATTTTTAGGGCCTAAAGTTAGCAGTTTTCTGATAAAATCTAGCATTGAAGTTTGGGTGTGTTCAAATCTAATTGATATTAAATATGCAGCTAATAAGAAGATTCTAGAATGATTTCTGGACCTGCAAAGAAAACCTTGCCAAATTCTACATATTACACAAAAGGTCATAGAAACCTTACTTTGAAGTTCTACAAGATCGAGAGAACGGCTGTTTACTAGTACTTTCAAAAACCAAGCATTGGACAACTGGTTATATTTCATTTTAAATATTTAAATTATGTACTATCAGGTGACCAACATTTTACTATTCATGCTAAGATCATTTTGGCCATCTGCATCAAGAGGAGGATTGAATGATGAGTGACCATGGTCTGACAGTGCTGGGAATGATGGGGTCTAGACACTATAGATGGGAGCAAATCTCTTGAATGTGTGAAAGGAAATAAGTACTATGTTCTGAACAAAGGAAAAACTATATAATTATCAAGAAATCGTGACTACAAGTGAGAGTAAGAGGTAAATAAACAGTTGTTTAACTGGACATTGCATCATTTTATTCTAAGTGGCAGTGAAGTTCATTTAATATATTTTGATAAATTTTGTTCATAGAGGAATTTCCTTGTGGACTTTAAGCATCAGTTTTATAAGTGAGCAGGGCCTTTCAGGACTTCCTATGGAGTGAGAAATTGCTTGGATTATTACTAATTAGCAAGGGTCAATAAATATAAGTTAAGCAGAGTGGTCATTATTGGAGAGGGTCCAGGTTAGAGTGGGAGGCTTTGGCTCACAGGCGAGAACAGGTGGAGGTTAAGGGTACTAAGTCATTTAGAATCATTAAATTGATTGTAGATCTTAGGCTTGGGAAGTTAAATCCCAAGATATAACAAGCTCAGCAAAAAGAAGCTTAAGTAAATTACCTAGGTGAGTACAAAATTCAAGGGTTTCTGAGAGAAGGTAGGTTTTTTTTTGTCTATGAATCCTTTGTCCTTAATTCATTGTAGGTAGGACGGTAGTTAACGTGGTGGAATGCTCCTCCTGTAGGATGTGGGATTTTGGGTTACCTAACAGTCTTCCTTTGATGACTACATCTGTTGGGAAGTGGACCCAGATTCAGCTTCTGAATGATTAGATCAAGGAACTGGAACTGGAGTGGCAACTGGATGTACGTCAGAGATCAAGCTTTTACTGACGGGATCACACCCAGTGTGCAGGCTTCAGGTAATAGATGGGTGACCAAGAGGAGAAGGAAGAGGAGTAAGCGGTCATTGCAATGTTCCCCTGTGGGCATTCTGCTTATCAACACGTATACTCCTTTGGATACTGCTTAGGAGGGGTGGTGGAATGACCTGCCAGTGGCACAGTGGCCAGCTCTGAGGCTCAGCAGGGGAGGGTAAAATCAGACAGAGTGATAGTGGTAGTTAGGTGGACAGACAGGAGATTCTGTGGCAACATAAGAGATGCCAGGATGTTGTGTTGCTTTCCATTGGCTAGGGTTCAGGATATCTCAGAGCCACTGCAGAATATTTTCAAGAGAGAGGGTGAAGAGCCAAAGGCTGTGATACACAATGACATGGGCGGGGTTGTTAGAGCTGTTGGGGAGGGTTTAAACTAATTTGGCAGCGGGGTGGAAACCGGAGGGAAGGGACTCAGGATAGGATGGATGGTGAAAAATCAAAGGTCTGACTGTCAGGAAGGGCACGCAGATGATAAGACAAAACTGCAGCCAGCAGGCTTAGTATCAGTGCATTACAGACTCAGAATCAAAAAGTGTAGCAAATACAGCACTCAAAATATAATGTCTCAATGCACAGTGTATAAGAAATAAGGTGGATGGTCTTGTACTGTTACAGATTGTCAGGTATGATGTGGCCATCACTGAATTGTGGTTGAAGGATGGTTGTAATTGGGAGCTGAATGTCCAAGGTTACATGTTGTATTGGAGGGATGGGAAGGTAGGCAGAGGGGGTGGTGTGGCTCTACTGGTGAAGAATGGCATCAAATCAGTGGAAAGATGTGACATAGGATTGGAAACTGTTGAATCCTTGTGGGTTGATTTAAGAAACTGCACCTCAGCACATCAGGTATCATCAATGGAAAAAAGTACTGTCGATATTTTGTCCCAAAATGTCAACTGTACATTTTTCCATAGATGCTGCCTGGCCTGCTGAGTTTCTCCAGCATTTTGTGTGTGTTGCTTGGATTTCCAGCTTCTGCAGAGTTTCTCTTGTTAGGATATAAGTGATGGCAGTTATATACAGGCCTCCAACAGGAACTGGGATGTGGATCTTGGATTACAATAAGAGTTTGTTCAATGTCCTTGAGAAGTCTGACATAGCAGTATTTCAGTGGAGTAAAGGAAGTTACAGTGGTATGAGAGAAGAGTTGGCCAAAGTAAATTGGAAGGAGCTGCTGGAAGGGATGATAGCAGAGCAGCAATAGTGTGAGTTTTTGGGAAAAATGAAGGTGCAGGATAGATGTATTCCAAAAATAAAGAAATACTCAAATTTCGAAACAGTAGCTGACAAGGGAAGTCAAAGCTAATATAAAAGCAAAAGGGAGGGCATACAACAATGCAAAAAATCAGTGGGAAGACAGAGGATTGGGATGCTTTTAAAAACCTACAGAGAGCAACTAAAAGAATCATTGAGGGAAAAGATGAAATATGAAAGCAAGCTAGCAACAATATCAAAGTGGATTGTAAAAGCTTTTTCAAATATATAAAAACTAAAAGAAATGAGACTGGAGAAATAATAACAGGGGGAGAGGGAACTGGCAGATTAACTAAATGTGTATTTTGCATCAGTCTTTACTTTTGAAGACATTAGTAGTGTGCCAGGTATTGAAGGGTGTGAGGGAAGATAAGTGAGTGCAGTTACTATTATAAGGTGCTTAAAAAGTTGAAAGACATAGGGGTACCTAAGTCACCTGGACCAGCACTGCACCCTAAGGTTATGAAAGATGTAGTAGTAGAGATTGTAGAGGCATTGGTAATGAAGATTCAAGAATCATTGGAATTTGGCATGGTGCCAGAGAACTGGAGAATTGCAAATGTCATTCCACTCTTTGACAAAGAAGGAAGGATTTGGAAACAATATTATAGACCAGTTAGCCTGACCTCAGTGGTTGGGAAGATGTTGGAGTCAATTGTTAAGGATGAGGTTATGAAGTGCTTGATGACACAGAGCAAGATAGGACAAAGTCAGTATGGTTTCCTTAAGGGAAAATCCTGCCTGATAAAGCTGTTGGAATTCTTTGAGGAGATTACAAGTAGGATTGTTAAAGAGGATGCAGTGGATGTTGTATATTTGGAATTTCAGAAGGCCTTTGACAAGGTGCCACATGTGAGGCTGCTTACCAAGTTAGAGCCCATGGCATTACAGGAAAATTATTGGCATGGTGTTAGCATTGGCTGATTGGTAGGAGGCAGTGAGTGGGAATAAAAGATTCCTCGTCTAGTTGGCTGCCAGTGACTACTGGTGTTCCGCAGGGGTCAGTGTTGGGACCGCTTTTTATGCTGTGCATCAATGATTTAGTTGCCAAATTTGCAGATGATACAAGGATTGGTAGAGGGGCAGGTAGTATTGAGGAAGCAGGTAGGTTGCAGAAGGACTTGGATTAGGAGAATGGGCAAGGAAGTGGCAAATGAAATACAATGTTGGAAGATCCATGGTCATGCACTTTGGTAAAAGAAATAAATGTGCAGACTATTTTCTAAATGGAGAAAATCTAAATATCTGAGATACAAAGGGACTTGGGAGTCCTTGTGCAGAACACCCTAAAGGTTAACTTGTAGGTAAATTCGGTGGTGAGGAAGGCAAATGCAATGTTAGCATTCATTTCAAGAGGATGTGATGCTGAGGCTTTATAAGGCAGTGGTGAGGCCTCACCTTGAGAATTGTGAACAGTTTTGGGTTCCTTATCTAAGAAAAGTGCTGGCATTGGAAAGGGTTCAGAGGAGATTTCACAAGGATGATTCTGAGAAAGAAAGGATTATCATACGAGGAACATTTGATAGTTCTGGGTCTCTATGTGCTAGAATTTAAAAGGATAAAGGGGGAATCTCATTGAAACCTTTGGAATGTTGAACAGCCTAGACAGAGTAGATGTGGAAAGGATGTTTCCCATGGTGGGGGAGTCCAGGACAAGGGGGCACAGCCTCAAGATAGAGGGGCATCCATTTAAAACAGAGATGCAGAAAAATTTCTTTAGTCAGAGGGTGGTGGAATTTGTGGAATTTATTACCACAGGCAGCTGTGGAGGCCAAGACATTGGGTGTATTTAAGGAAGGGCTTGATAGTTTCTTGATTGGACACAGCATCAAACTTTATATGGAGAAGGGAGTGGGGCTGAAGAGGGGAAAAAAGGTTCAGCTATGATTGAAAGGCAGAGCAGACTCAATCACCAAATGGCCCAGTTCTACTCCCATGTCTCATGGTCTTATAGTTACAGAAGTAGAAAAGAGGAAGAAGTCCTGCACAATAAGTATAGGGAGGTAGGAATGAGGCTGAAAGAAGGACCTCCATTGTAGTAAAATCTAGATTACTTTTGGTGCCATAGGCTAGTCATGACAGGAATAGGATGATAGTACTTATGAATGAGTAGCTGAAGAACTAGTGCAGGGGGCAGGGTTTCAGGTTCTTGAATCATTGGAACCTCCCCTGGGGCAGGGGTGACCTGCATAAGAGATACGGATTGCACCTAAACTAGATGGGAACCTGTATTTTGGCTGGGACATTCCCCATGCTACTCAGGAAGGTTTAAATTATTTGGCAGGAGTATGTTAACTAGAGCATCAGGTCAGAAAGTGGAAAGATAGAGGAATGTAGATGTCAGGACCAGTAAAAACAGACAGAAGCAATGTAATAGATACAATGGCATAGATAGTTTGAAGAGTATATGTATTTTGATGCTAAGGGTGTATTATGGGTAAATATGATGAATTTAGAGCATGGATCAACACATGGAACTATGATGTTGTGGCAGTTATGAAGACTTGGTTGAGAGAGACAAGAATGAATGCATAATGTCCCAGGGTTTCGATGTTTCAGAAAAGGTAGAGAAGGAGATAAGAGAGGGAGGTAAAAGAGGGGAGGGGAGTTGCACTACTTATGAGGGACAATGAGTCTGTATGGGTAGAAATGAAAAATAGGAAGGATGCAATCACTCTGATGGAATTGTACTAGAGGTAATGGGACAAATATATAGGCAGGTTAAGGAAAGGTGTTGTGACCACTGTTCCCTAGCTGGTCAACCACTGAAAGGTTGGTCACCTGACCAGGCTCATTACCAGTTAGGGAACAGTGGTCACAACTCCTTAGGTTTTAAGTAAAAGCTATAGATAAGGATCTTGTGGGAGAGTATTAAATTCATGCAGGGCAAATTATGAGAGCATTAGGCAGGGACTAGAGAGAGTTAATGGGAACAGATGTTTTTGGGCAAGTCCACATCTGACCTGTGGAGCGAGTTTAAAGACCAACTGCACAGAGAAAAGGACAGGTATGCTCCAGTCAGAAGGAAGGACAGGGATGGCAAGGTAAGAGAACCTTGGATGTCCAGAGAGGTGATAAATTTAGTCAAGAGGAATAAGAAAAAGTATGTAAAGCTTAGGAAGCTAGAATCAAACAGAGCCCTTGAGGGTTATAAAGCAGCTTGAAAAGAAACCAAAAGGGAATTAGGAAATCTAAGAGAGGCCATGAAAAGTCCTTAGCAAGTAGGATTAAAGATAATTTCAAGGCATTCTATAAATACATCAAAAGCAAGAGGATAATGAGGGAGAGGGTAGGACCACTCAAGGATAAAGGAGGAACATTTGCTGGGATGCAGAGAATGAGGGTGAGTTCCTTAATGAGTACTCTACTAAGAAGAAGGACATGGAGGGTAGGAAGCTTGGGCATTTTGAGGTAAAGGAAGAGGTAGTGTTAGGTCTCTTAAAGAGCATTAATATGGTTAAGTCCCCGGTTTCTGAGGGATATACCCCAGATTATTGAGAGAGGGTCATTCAGAAGATTAAGATGCATGGGATCCATGGTGAATTTACTGTTTGGAATCAGAACTGATTTGCCCACAGAAGACAAAGGGTAGTGGTTGAAGGGACTTGCTCTCATTGAAGGTCGGGAGAGTAGTGGTGTTCCACAGGGATCTATACTGGGACCTCTGCTGTTTGTGATGTACATAAATGACCTGGATGAAAATGCAGATGGATGGGTTGGTGAGTTTGTAGATGATGATAAGATTGGTGGTGTTGTGGATAGTATAGAAGACTGGCAAAGAATACACAGATATAGATGAAGTTTAACCCAGCCAAATGTGAAGCATTGTACTTTGGTGAGTCAACTGTAAAGAGAAAGTAAATGGTTATGGCAAGACCCTTAGCAGTGGTGATGAGCAATTGGATCTTAGGGTCGACGTTCATAGCCCCCTGAAAGTTGATAGGGTGGTTAAGGAGGCATATGGCATGCTTGCCTTTATTAGTTGAGGCATCGAATTCATAAGCCAGAAAGTCATGTTGCACCTTATGAAACGCTAGTTAGGCCACATCTGGAGAATTGCATACAGTTCTTGTTGCCCCATTATAAGAAAGGTGTCGAGGTTTGGAGAGGGTGCAAAAGATGTTTACCAGGATGCTCTCTGGATAAGAGGTCATGTGCTATATCGAGAGGTTAGACACACTTCGATTGATTTCTTTGGAGCGGCAGAGGCTGGGGGGAGATCTGAAAGGCAAGAACAGAGTAAGCAGACAGTATTGCTTCCCCAGTGTTGAAATGTCCTAATACCAGAGGGCATTCATTTAAGATGAGAGGGGATAATTTCAAAGGAAATGCAAGGGTCAGGTTTTGTACACAGAACAGTAGGTACATCAGATCAGACATTTAAGAGCCATTTTATAGGCACATTAATGGGAGGGAAATGGAAGGATATGGACACTGTGTAGGCAGAAGGAATTAGATTTGTAGGCTGTTTAATTACTAATTTAATTGGTTCAGCACAACCTTGCAGGCTGAGGGGCTTGTTCCTGTGCTGTACTGTTCATTATTATATGTTCCAACTTAAGTGCTCTCAGTTTTTAAATTTGAGTTGATCTTCCGTGGAATAAGAATTCGTACACATTTGTTGCTGGCTGATGGTGTGGCATCAGCACTGGACTCCAAGGCAGATGGCCCTGATTTTGATTCCGACCTGCCTCAACCTGGGCAGTAGCAGTATTTGTGCGGAAGAAAGGCATGGCAATCTACTTCTGTATCTTGCCACAAAAGCCTTGTGGACAACTACACTATACATAAGGTCACCATGAGTCAATGGTGACTTGAGGGCACTCAAAAAGAACAATAGCATTACATTATATTTATTTATTTAACGATACACCATGGAGTGGGTGCTTCGAGCCCTAGCAATCCATAACCCTAATCATGGGGCAATTTACAATGACCAATTAGCCCACTCTCTATGTGTTTGGACTGTAGAAGGAAACCAGAGCACCCATTCTGTGCAGAGGATTTTCAGAGACTCTTTACGGAATGGCGCTAGAATTGAACACCAACCTCCGAACTTCCGGATCTGTAATAGAGTTGTGTTAACTGCTGTACTATAGTGGTGTACATTGTGGATTCAGGAACACACTGGATATCAGATGCCAGAGTACCTGACCTAAGAGATGTATTAATGTTCATTATTATATAACACAATTAATTAATGTACACCAGAGTGCAATAAAATGCCTTGCTCCTCTGTGAAGCTCACAGCATCTCAGTATACTTTCAGAGAGCACAAAACAAGAGTATTGCAAAGATAGTAGTGCACTTCCACTCTGCTGAAATCAGTATGTGTTCACACCTGGCCCCTCAAATTTGCATCCTGGCTGGGTCTCCTATCCAAGAGACCCCCATTCATTTGGATAGGGGTTCCTGATCTGGAAGAAAATGAAAAACATCAATATTGTGGCTTTAAAAACATCATTATCTATTGGAGATACTTACTAAATATAGAAAGAAACTAAATTAAAAAAGATCAGTCTTCTGGAGTTTGCCTCGAAGTGAGCCCTCAAAATCCCCTACTTGAGGTCTTGTTACTGTATGTGAATGGTTCTGCTTTATGGGATGCTCTGCTCTGGCTCAACTTGACCTTAAAAGGTTAATGCAGTTGCATGGAATCTCAGCCAAACCCGGTAGTTGAAAGCTGGAGTGGTACGATGTGAACATGAGGTGTATTCTGTTCCTATCTTGTTGAGAGCATTAATCTAGACATGCAGTTTGGACTGAATGTACTGCCACCATGATGCCATTAATTTGTATGAAAGTACTTATAAATTAGACCATATTTATTCAGCTACAATTTTATTTGATACACTTGGTTCCAGACAATGGCCTGAATATCAGACAACAATTTAATTTCATAAGGAAAGCATTGCACACTGTTCATTATTTTGTCCCTACACTGGCAGCTGATGTGCATCTTCTTTTGCAAATTAAAATGAATATTTAATTAAAAAACTAAAGAATGCCATAACAATAAAGGCAAAATGAAGATGCTAAAGAAGGATAGAAGACTGTTTTACTTGGCTCTTGGGAAATGGGATTAATGGTGATTTTACACAGTGTTCAGTATTATATAACTCGTAAGAATTTTTACCAATATTTCACCTAAGTTTCCCAACTGGGGTGGTAAAGCAAAGTTGTGTGGAGCCAGGAATAACTTTATTATTATTCATTATAATATTATCAACTATTCATTCTGTGCCTGGTGTTATTCACATCTTCAAACGATAACATTCCCTCCTGCTCCATTATTGATAACCATTCCTTCAGCTGTCAAGGTCTGCATTTCTGAAATGCATTCCACTTGATCATAGAGTGAAAGCATTTGTTACCTGCATGAAGCATTCTCTCAACTCTATCTCACTCAAAATACTCTAATTTGTATGTGATTTTTCTTCCACCAAACCTCATGTTAATTTACCTCTATTGAGGTAAAAAAAAAATCAGTTGATCAAACAGCATCTGTGGGATAATTGCTATTTCTGTTTGAGACACTACATTAGGATTGAAAATAGAGAGGGAAGATAGTCTGTATATACAAGTGAGAGGGAAAGGTGAGGCAGGGGTTTGGGTGTGTGATAGGCAGGTGGAACTAGGTGGTGGGGGGGAATGTTGAGACTGATAGGCGATGGGTAGAAATATAAGAAAATTAAATTGGACATACAGTAGGAGCTGTGCGGATGAGGAGAGGGAAAAGGGTAGAGCCAGACTAGTAGATGGCACCTGATAGGGAAGATTAATGAGTAGATGGAAGCATAAAGAGGGTTTACCTTTCCTATCCCCTTTTCTGATTCTACCCAGTACTTACCAGGCTTTGTTTCAACATCCTGCTCCCCACCTTCAATGTGGCTCCATCTACCCGTTCACTGGGTGACAAAGTCACACGATACTCCAGTGTCTTGCGTTCGATTCTGGCTTTGATTTCTGAGAGTGAGGGGTTTGCACATCTCCTCTGTGACCACGTGGGTGTACTCCAGCTGCTGCAGTTCGCACTATGTGCAGATAGTGTAACTGGCTGTTGTAAATTTCCACTTAGTGATAGTCAAATGCAATTAAAATCTAATGTGATTTGATGGTTATTTGAATGCCTACGAGGTAGCTTTTTAGAGCAGTTTGTCGTGGTGACTGCTAGGGAATCAGCTATACTAGATTGGGTGTTATATAATGAACCGGAGGTGATTAGGGAGCTTAAGGTAAAAGAACCCTTAGAACCAGTGATCACCGTATGACTGAGTTCAACTTGAAATTTGATAGGGAAAAAGACTGATGTAACAGTATTTTAGTGGAGTAAGGGAACTTACAGTGGTTTGAGAGAGGAGATGGCCAAAGTAAATCGGAAGGAGTTGCTGGCAGGGATGTCAGCAGAAACAGCAATGGCGTACATTTCTGGGAAAAATGAGGAAGGTGCAGGATATGTATATTCTAAAAATGAAGAAATACTCATATGGCAAAATAGTACAACCCTGACTAATAAGGGAAGTCAAAGCTATTGTAAAGCAAAAGAAAGGGCACATAATAAAGCACAAATTAGTGGGAAGATAGAGGATTGGGAAGTTTTTAAAAACCTACAGAGAGCAACTAAGAAATCAGCAGAAGAGAAAAGATGAAATATGAAATCAAGCTAGCTAAAAATATCAAAGTGGATAGTAAAAGGTTTTTCAAGTATGGTAAAAATGAAGAAGAAATGAGAGTGGATCCAGGACCGCTGGAAAATGAGGCAGGAGAAATAATAGCAGGGTACAAGGAGTTGACTGATGAACTAAATGAGTATTTTGCATCAATCTTCACTGTGGAAGACACTAGCAGTATGCCTAATGTTGTAGTATGTGAAGGAAGAGAAGTGAGTGCAATTACTGTTACGAGAGAGAAGATGGTCAAAAAGCTGAAAGACTTAAAGGTATATATGTCAGCCGGATCAGAGGAACTACACCCTAGGGTTCTGAAAGAGGTAGGGTTAGAGATTGTGGTGGCATTAGAAATGATCTTTCAAAAATCATTGGACTCCAGTGTGGTGCCAGAGGACTGGAAAGTTGCAAATGTTGCTCCTATCTTTAAGAAAGGAGGAAGGCAGCAGAAAGCAGAAATTATAGACCAGTTAGACTGACCTCAGTGGTTGGGAAGATGTTAGAGTCAATTGTTAAGGATGCGGTGATGGTGTTCTTGGTGACACAGGACAAGATAGTACAAAATCAGCATGATTTCCTTCAGGGAAAATCCGGCCTGACGAACCTGTTGGAATTCTTTGAGGAGGTTACAAGTAGGATAGATAAAGGGGATGCAGTGGATGTTGTATATTTGGACTTTCAGAAGGCCTTTCTTTGACAAGGTGCCACACATGAGACTGCTTACCAAGTTAAGAGCCCATGGTATTACAGGAAAGTTATTAACATGTTTAGAGCATTGGCTGATAGGTAGGAGGCAATGAGTGGGAATAAAAGGATCCTTGTCTGGTTGGCTGCCAGTGACTAGTGGTGTTCTGCAGGGGTTGGCGCTGGGACCACTACTTTTTATGCTGTATATAAATGATTAGGGGCAGGTAGTGTTGAGGAAACTGGTAGGCTGCAGAAGGACTTAGACAGATTAAGGGAATGGTCAAGAGAGCGGCAAATGAAACACAATGTTGGAAAATGCGTGGTCATGCACTTTGGTAGTAGAAATAAATATGCAGACTATTTTCTAAGCGGAGTAAATCCAATAATCTGAGATGCAGAGGGACTTGGGAGTCCTTATGCACCACCCTGAATGTCAACTTGCAGGTAGAGTTGGTGGTGAGGAAGGCAAATGCCATGTTAGCATTCATTTCAAGAGGTCTACAACACAAGAGCAAGGATGTGATGCTGAGGCTTTATAAGGCACTGGTGAGGCTTCACCTTGAGTATTGTGAACAGTTTTGAGCTCCTCATCTTAGAAAAGATGTGCTGGCATTGGAGAGGGTCCAGAGGAGGTTCACAAGGGTGATTCCAGGAATTAAAGGGTTATCATACGAGATGATGGTTCTGGGTTTGTACTTGTTGGAGTTTAGAAGGATGGTGGGGCTGGGGGGGAATCTCATTGAAACCTTTTGAATATTGAAAGGCCTTGACAGAGTTGATGTGGAAACGATGTTTCCCATGGTGGGAGAGTCTAGAAGAAGAGGCACAGCCTCAGGATAGAGGGACGCCCTTTCAAATCAGAGATGCAGAGAAAGTTCTTTAGCCAAAGGGTGGTGAATTTGTGGAATTTGTTGCCACATGCAGCTGTGGAGTTCAGGTATTTGGGTTTATTTAAGGCAGAGATTGATAGGTTCCTGATTGGACATGGCATCAAAGGTTATGGGGAAAAGGCCAGGAACTGGGGTTGAGGAGGAGAAAAAAAAGTATTGGCCATGATTGAATGACAAAGCAGACTCAATGGGCCAGATGGCCTAATTCTGCTCCTTTGTGTTATGGTCTTATGGTCATACGTTTGTGGGAGGGTGAATTGCAGAGAGACAGGGAAGCGAAGAGAGGATTAATAGAACTGAAGAGATCACTTTCTTTTGAGCCAGCATGGACTGATGGGGTGAGTGGCCTTCATTATATGGATAAAGCCAATTGGATTTAGATTTATTTATTTACTAATCACGTTCGGTGAAACATACAGTGAAATGCATCATTTAGAGTAACAACCAACACAATCTGAGGATGTGCAGGGGACAGCCTGCAAGTGTTGTCACACTTTTGGTCACCAAAACAACATACAGTCAATATATAACAAGCAACAGCAGAAAGCTAAACACACACCCGCACACGCACACGCACGCACGCACGCACGCACGCACGCACTCACGCACTCACACACTCACACACTCACACACTCACACACTCACACACTCACACTCACACACACACTTCCCCTCCCCCACCTAGGAACTTCAACTGTTGCTGATCTCCAGACTTTTGGTGCCAGGAGATACTGATTGACCATGCTGCCACCTCAGCATTTTGAGGCCTGATGCTGTTCCTGGCATGCCCTTTGCTCTCTGCACTGAAACAAGGTTGATCGTGGCAGTAGAGAATGGGAGATGCATGGCCACAAGGTCACATATTGTTCTGGTTTGCATTTCTGTCGCTGCCAATGAACCACTGTGCCTTCAAAGTTCAAAGTAAATTTATTATTTAAGTACATGTATGTCACCATGTACGTTAGTGAGAAGGGAGCATGGGTGGTGGGGGACCCTAATGATGGATGCTGCTTTCCTGCAACTGCGTTCATATAAGTTTAGATAGATGTCATGCTGAATCTCTGCAAATTCCTAAGGAAGTAGAGGCAGTACCATGCTTCATTCCTAATTGCCCCCGATGTGCTGGGCTCAGGAGAGATCTGCTGAAATAACAACACTGAGGAAAATTAAAGTTGCTATCCTCTCCACCTGTAATCCTCTGATGAGGACTAGCTCAAGGACCACTTCTTTCCTTCTCCTGCAGTCAGTAATCAGCTCCCTGGTCTTGCTGACATTGAGAGATTGTTGTTATGGTACTGTAGCGGTGTGCTACACGCAGCGCTAAAATTACGACACGGAGTCGGTAACTGCAGTCGAAGGAAAAAACTTTATTCGAAAACTTCAGCCTCACTTTTAAGCCTCTGTCAACCGGCCCCCCATGGCGCAGAGGCTCCAAAGCTCTGTGCTCGCAAACCCCCGTAGGCTATCTAATTGTGAGTCGGTTCGGATACGCTAGGAAATGGGTCGCCACATAACCGCCCCCCAGAACCGGCGATACACCCCCCAATGTCCACAGTCTGGGCCAGAACCTGCTTGGGAGGTCGGCCTCTGCGCCGAGGCGCCGGAAACTCGGCCGGTTGCGCCAGGTCCACATGGGCCGGCTTGAGGCGGTCCACCGTGTAAACCTCCTCCTTCCCCCCAACGTCCAGCACGAACGTGGACCCGTTGTTCCGGAGCACCATAAACGGCCCCTCGTATGGCCGCTGCAGCGGTGGCCGATGCCCGCCCCTTCGTACAAACACAAACTTACAGTTCTGTAGGTCTTTGGGTACGCAGATCGGGTGCCGCCCATGCTGTGAAGTGGGTATGGGGGCCAGGTTACCGAGCTTCTCGCGAAGTCTGCCCAGGACTGCTGCGGGTTCTTCCTCTTGCCCCCTTGGGGCTGGTAGGAACTCCCCGGGGACGACCAGGGGCGCGCCGTATACCAACTCGGCCGACGAGGCGTGCAGGTCGTCCTTGGGCGCTGTGCGGATGCCGAGTAGGACCCAGGGAAGCTCGTCCGCCCAGTTGGCTCCTCGCAGGCGGGCCATGAGGGCCGACTTCAGGTGACGGTGGAAACGCTCCACTAGCCCGTTCGACTGTGGGTGGTAGGCAGTTGTGTGGTGCAGCTGAGTCCCCAAAAGGCTGGCCATAGCTGACCATAGGCTGGAGGTGAACTGGGTGCCTCTGTCGGAGGTAATGTGGGCTTGTACACCAAAGCGAGATATCCAGGTGGCGATCAGGGCTCGGGCGCAAGATTCGGAGGTGGTGTCGGTGAGCGGGACCACCTCTGGCCATCTTGTGAACCGGTCCACGATAGTCAGGAGGTAACGCGCTCCGCGCGACACTGGCAGGGGGCCCACGATATCCACATGAATGTGGTCGAAACGCCAGTGGGCGGGATGGAACTGCTGTGGTGGGGCTTTGGTGTGCCGCTGCACCTTGGCCGTCTGGCAGTGCATGCACGTTCTGGCCCTTTCACTGAACTGTTTGCGGAGTCCGTGTCAAACGAACCTGCTGGAAACCATCCGGACAGTTGTCCGGATGGAGGGATGAATGGAGTCGAAAACGCGGCGCCGCCATGCTGTCGGGACGACTGGACGGGGCTGGCCGGTGGCGACGTCACAGAGTAGGGTCCTCTCACCCGGGCCCACGGGGAGGTCCTGGAGCTGCAGACCGGAGACTGCGGTCCTGTAACTCGGTATCTCCTCATCCGCCTGCTGTGCCTCTGCCAGCGCCTCAAAGTCTACCCCTTGGGAAAGGGCATGAACGGTAGGGCGAGAGAGCGCATCCGCCACGACATTGTCCTTACCCGAGACGTGCCGGACATCCGTCGTGTATTCAGAGATGTAGGACAGGTGGCGTTGCTGGCGGGATGACCAGGGGTCGGATGCTTTCGTAAACGCAAAGGTAAGCGGTTTGTGGTCCGTGAACGCGGTGAAGGGCCGACCTTCTAGGAAGTACCTGAAATGCCGGATTGCCAGGTAGAGCGCCAACAGTTCCCGGTCGAAAGCACTGTACTTAAGCTCGGGTGGTCGCAGGTGTTTGCTGAAAAACGCCAGGGGTTGCCAGCGACCTGCGATGAGCTGCTCCAGCACCCCACCGACTGCCGTGTTGGATGCGTCCACTGTGAGGGCGGTAGGGGTGTCCATTCTGGGATGTACTAGCATTGCGGCGTCCGCCAAAGCTTCCTTCGTTTGAACGAAAGCGGCGGCGGACTCCTCGTCCCAGGTAATGTCCTTGCTCGGACCCGACATCAGGGCGAACAGGGGCGCATGATCCGGGCAGCTGAAGGGAGGAAGCGGCGGTAGAAATTGACCATACCTACGAATTCCTGAAGGCCTTTGATCGTGGTGGGTCGGGGGAAGTGGCGGACCGCATCTACCTTAGCGGGCAGAGGGGTTGCCCCGTCTTTAGTAATTCTGTGGCCCAGGAAGTCAATGGTATCGAGTCCGAACTGGCATTTGGCAGGGTTGATTGTAAGACTGTACTCACTCAGTCGGGCGCAGAGTTGACGGAGGTGGGACAGATGCTCCTGACGACTGCCGCTGGCTATGAGGATGTCATCCAAATAGATGAACGCGAAGTCCAGGTCCCGTCCCACCGCGTCCATTAACCGCTGGAACGTCTGTGCGGCATTCTTCAGGCCGAACGGCATGCGGAGGAACTCGAAAAGGCCGAATGGGGTGTTGAGAGCCGTTTTGGGGACGTCGTCAGGATGCATCGGGATTTGATGGTATCCCCGGACGAGATCTACCTTGGAGAAGATCCGTGCGCCGTGCAGGTTTGCCGCAAAGTCCTGAATGTGCGGCACAGGGTAGCGGTCCGGTGTGGTAGCCTCGTTCAGCCTGCGGTAGTCGCCGCACGGTCTCCAGCCCCCCGTCGCTTTGGGCACCATGTGCAGGGGGGAAGCCCATGGGCTGTCAGACCGCCGGATGATCCCCAATTCCTCCATCCTCTGGAACTCCTCCTTCGCCAGTCGGAGCTTGTCCGGGGGAAGCCGCCGAGCACGGGCATGGAGGGGTGGTCCCTGGGTCGGGATGTGGTGCTGTACGCTGTGCCTGGGCATGGCTGTTGTGCACTGCGGTGCCAGAACCGATGGGAACTCCGCCAGGACCCTGGTGAAATCGTTGTCGGACAGCGTGCTGGAGCCGAGATGAGGGGCCGGCAACTGGGCTGCACCCAGGGAGAACGTCTGAAAGGTCTCGGCGTGTACCAGTCTCTTCCTGGGCAGGTCGACCAGCAGGCTGTGAGCCCGCAAAAAATCCGCACCCAGAAGCGGTTGGGCTACGGTGGCCAGTGTGAAGTCCCACGTGAACTGGCTGGAGCCGAACTGTAGCTGCACCTGGCGGGTGCCAGAGGTCCTTACGGTGCTGCCATTCACGGCCCTCAGGGGGGGACCCGGTGCCCTGCTGCGGGTGTCGTAACTCGTCGGAGGTAAAACGCTGATCTCAGCCCCAGTATCGACCAAAAACCGGCGTCCCAACCTTCTATCCCACACATACAGGAGGCTATCCCGATGGCCAGCCGCCGTAGCCATCAGCGGCGGCTGGCCCTGGCGTTTCCCGGGAACTCGCAGGGCGGGCGACAACGGCGGGCTTCTGCACCCCACCGCTGGTGGTAGAAGCACCAGTGTTCATTGGGCTGGGGGTTAGCGGGCTCTGCGGCCGGGCCTGGACTGGTTTGCTGCCGGGACCAGGGCTGGGAGATCCGTGCGATGGCTCACCTTTTTGGCGTTCCACAGCAAGTCCGCCTGGGCTGCCACCTTCCGGGGGTCACTGAAATCCGCGTCGGACAGCAGCAGGCGGATGTCCTCGGGCAGCTGCTCCAGGAATGCCTGCTCAAACATGAGGCAGGGTGTGTGTTCGTCGGCGAGAGACAACATCTCATTCATTAAAGCCGATGGAGGTCTGTCGCCCAAGCCATCCAGGTGCAGTAAACGGGCAGCCCGCTCGCACCGAGAGAGTCCGAAAGTCCTGAGGAGCAGGGCTTTGAATTCCGTGTACTTGCCGTCTGCCGGGGGTGACTGTACGAACTCCGCGACCTGGGCCGCTGTGTCCTGGTCGAGGGAGCTCACCACGTAGTAGTAGCGGGTGTCTTCTGAGGTGATCTGGCGAACGTGGAATTGGGCTTCGGCTTGCTGGAACCATAGGTCCGGGCGCTGTGTCCAGAAACCTGGCAGTTTCAACGAAACCGCATGAACAGAGGCGGCGTCGGTCATTTCTGGTCCAAAAATCGTTTGGACCGTCGGGGTCACCAATTGTAGCGGTGTGCTACACGCAGCGCTATAATTACGACACGGAGTCGGTAACTGCAGTCGAAGGAAAAAACTTTATTCGAAAACTTCAGCCTCACTTTTAAGCCTCTGTCAACCGGCCCCCCATAGCGCAGAGGCTCCAAAGCTCTGTGCTCGCAAACCCCCGTAGGCTATCTAATTGTGAGTCGGTTCGGATACGCTAGGAAATGGGTCGCCACAGTACCACTCATTCAGATTTTCAGTCTCCCTCCTACATGCTGATTCATCACCACCCTTGACAGTGGTGTATTCAGCAAACTTGATGTTCAGCTTTGAAACGCCAGATCTGCTGTCAGTCTATCCCATTTAGCACATTTGTACTACCACACAACATAATGGAGAGTGTTCTTGATGTGAAGACAAAATTTTTCCCCCGACTAGGGCAATGCGATGGTCAAGCCTGCAGTGATGATTATGGACACATGCATCTATCACAGCAGATTGTTGAAGAAGAGGATGAATGGATTTATCTCTCACCTACCTAGGTTCACTCACTGCTTTGGATTATAAATGACCCACAAAGCTCCATGTAAATACTGCAAGTAATCTTCATTTTTTTCGTACCTTAACAAGTAAACAATTGTATTTCAAGAAAAATTTTGAAAATTTACGAGAACTTTGTGTCAATTTTTAGCCACAATCTTATTAACAATTCTATTTGGTATTGAAGAGCTGATTGATAGCCCTGTACTCTCACTATATTTTTAGCAGCTTTCATTTGAAGGTGTTAATGTTGTTTTGCCTGACATTATACTACAAGTAGAAAGTCAAAGCTACCTGGGGGTTCCATTAACAGTTCCTTTCCTCAACCCAAAACAGCTTTTAAAATCAACAGTTGCCCCCATGTACACATGGGTGAATGTATATTTATGAATTACTTGAAATCAATTAATAACTGAAAGTGATGAAATGCTTATTTCCATATAGACTTCAGTAATGAAGTTTCAATAGAAGTTTTCAAACATTTTCTCTGATACTCTGCCCAGAGATTTTCTGTTAGTTTCCCCATTCTGTAGACGTTTTGAATTGCTGGTAAGAGGAATTGCAAGTGCTATATCATTCAGACAGACCGACAGACATACTTTATTGATCCTGAGGGAAATTGAGTTTTGTTACAGCTGCACCAACCAAGAATAGTGAAGAAATAAAGCAATATAAACCCATAAATAATTAAATAATAATAAGTTAATCATGCCAAGTGGAAATAAGTCCAGGACCAGCCTGTTGGCTCAGGGTGTCTGACACTCCGAGGGAGGAGTTGTAAAGTTTGATGGCCACAGGCAGGAATGACTTCCTATGATGCTCAGTGTTACATCACAGTGGAATGAGTCTCTGGCTGAATGTACTCCTGTGCCTAACCAGTACATTATCGAGTGGAGGGGAGTCATTGTCCAAGATGGCATGCAACTTGGACAGCATCCTCTTTTCAGACACCACCATCAGAGAGTCCAGTTCCACCCCCACAACATCACTGGCCTTACGAATGAGTTTGTTGATTCTGTTGGTGTCTGCTACCCTCAGCCTGCTGCCCCAGCACACAACAGCAAACATGATAGCACTGGCCACCACAGACTCGAACATCCTCAGCATCATCTGGCAGATGTTAAAGGACCTCGGTTTCCTCAGAAAATGGAGATGATTCTGATCCTTCTTGTAGACAGCCTCAGTGTTCTTTGACCAGTCCAGTTTATTATCCATTCGTATCCCCAGGTATTTGTAATCCTCCACTATGTCCACACTGACCCCTTGGATGGAAACAGGGGTCACCGGTGCCTTAGCCCTCCTCAGGTCCACTACCAGCTCCTTAGTCTTTTTCACATTAAGCTGCAGATGATTCTACTTGCACCATGTTTCCCACCGTAGCCCTGTACTCAGCCTCATCTCCCTTGCTGATGCATCCAACTATGGCAGAGTCATCAGAAAACTTCTGAAGATGGCAAGACTCTGTGTTGTAGTTGAAGTCCGAGGTGTAGATGGTGAAGAGAAAGGGAGACAGGACAGTCCCTTGTGGAGCCCCAGTACTGCTGACCACTCTGTCTGACACACAATGTTGCAAGTGCACATTCTGTGGTCTGCCAGTCAGGTAATCAATAATCCATGACACCAAGGAAGCATCCACCTGCATCACCAGCAGAGCAGGGTGGATGGTGTTCAATGCACTGGAAAAGTCAAAAAACATGACCCTCATAGTGCTTGCCGGCTTGTCCAGGTGGGCGTAGACACGGTTCAGCAGGTAGACGATGGCATCCTCAACTCCCAGTCGGGGCTGACAGGCGAGCTGGAGGGGGTCTAAGTGTGGCCTAACCATAGGCCGGAGCTGCGATAGAACAAGTCTCTCCAGGGTCTTCATGATGTGGGAGGTCAATGCCACCGGTCTGTAGTCATTGGAGTCACTGGGGCGCAGTGTCTTCGGTACAGGAACGAGGCAGGACGTCTTCCACATCACAGAAACCCTCTGGAGACTCAGGCTCAGGTTGTAGACATGGTGAAGTACTCCACATAGCTGGGGGGCACAGGCTTTGAGCGCCCTGGGGTTGACACCATCCGAGCCTGCAGCCTTGCTTGGGTGGAGACTTTTCAGCTTCTTCTCACCTGTTCAGCTGTGAAGCCCACCGTGGTGGTTTCAGGTGAGGGAGGGGTGTAGTCACGAGAACAGGGTGGGGGCTGTGAGGAGGGGAGAGTGGAGTATGTGTTGGTTGGGGACCGACAACAGATGAATCATGTGGGGGATGGGCAGGGGCCACAGTGTCAAATCTGTTGAAGAACAGGTTAAGCTCGTTGGCCCTGTCCACACTGCCTTCAGCTCCTCTGTTGCTGGTTTGCCAGAACCCAGTGATGGTCCTCATCCCACTCCAGACCTCTCATGTTGTTCTGCTGGAGTTTCCACTCAAGCTTCCTCCTATACCTGTCTTTAGCCTCCCTGATCTTGGCTTTCAGGTCCCTCTGTATTGTCCTCAGCTCCTCCCTATTTCCATCTCCAAACGCCCTCTTTTTAGCATGCAGGATGTTCTTAATGTCCTTTGTTACCCATGGCTTGTTATTTGAATAACAAAGGACAGTTTTTGTCGGAACATTACAGTCCACACAGAAGTTGATGTAACCAGTGATGCACTCTGTGAGCCCGTCAATGTCCTCTCCATATGACTCACAGAGGGCTTGCCAGTCTGTCGCCTCAAAACAATCCTGGAGTGCCTCATAAGCCTCCCCCGACCATTTCCTCACTGACCTCGAGGTTGCAGGTTTACTCTTCACCAGAGGCACATAGCAGGGTTTGAGATACACCAGGTTGTGATCTGACCTTCCCAGTGGGGGGAGGGGAGAGGAACTGTAAGCATCCTTAATGTTAGCATACATCAAGTCCAGGGTCCTTTCCCCTCTGGTAGTTCAGCAACTACTTTGGTTCTACTTAGGACCTTGTGACTCTAAAGTGATATTGGTGATCCATTACAGAGTGGATGGAGTACCCCAATCAGAAAACCTCCAAAATTTTAACATTTTTCGAACACTGACATGATGTCACAAATGGAAAATTCCACAAGACACTGGGAAGGTTCCTATGTAGTATACAGATATCTGTGCATCATAGACAGTTCTAAGAAGTGACCTCACATATGTAGTCTAAACAAAAAAATGAAGATCTCGAATGTGTATTGAAAGAGTGGATTCGGCAGTGTTGAGGTGAATATATACCACTTAACAATATGCTGAAGATGAAACAAGCAAAGATCTATCACTATAAACTGAACATTGAAGGTAATTGTGAATATTCAGCAGGCTGATTGCAGAAATTTAAGACGGCATTAAATTTCTCAAGACTTAAAACTATTTTGAGTTTGCAAAGATCATCATTGATGAAAGTCCAGAACAAGTCTACGATGTTGATTTTTTTATACCTTACATAAAACCTTTAAAAAAATTGTAAGATACAAATATAGTGTAGTGTATCTTTTGTAATTAAAACACAGCATCGTAGGTGGAGATTGAAAGCCTGACATTGTTTGAGGAGATTATCAGCAAAGACAATTGCAAGTTTCTACAGATATACCTTGGAGAGCATTCTAACTGGCTGCATCACTCTCTGGTGTGGGATGGGGGAGGGATTGAAATAAACTGCAGAGAGTTGTAAACTCAGTTAGCTCTGTCGTGGGCATGAGCTGTTGTGGTATCCAGGACATCTTCAAGGAGAAATACTTCAAAAAAGCGATGTCCATCATTGAGGTCATGCCTTGTTCTCATTGCTACCATCAGGGAGGAGGTCAGAAGCCTGAAGGCACACACTCACCAATTCAGGAGCAGCTTCTTCCCCTATATCATCGAATTTCTGATTGTACATTGAACCCACAAACACTACCTCACTACTTATTTTATTTCTGATTTTGCACTATTTAATTTAACTATTTAATATATACAGTGCCTGTAAAATGTATTCACCCCCATTGGAAGTTTTCATATTTTATTGTTTTACAACATTAAATTGCAGTGGATTTAATTTTGCTTTTTTGACACCGATCAACAGAAAAAGACTCTTTCAAGTGAAAGTGGAAACAGATCTCTCCAAGGTGACCTAAATTAATTATAAATATAAAATACAAAATAATTATTGCATAAGTATTCACTCCTCTTTAATATGACACACCAACTCATCATTCGTGCAGCCAATTGGTTTCAGACGTCACATCATTAATTAAATGGAGATCTGTTTTTGGAGACCTGTATGCAGTCAAGGAGTTTCAATAGATTATAGTAAAAATACACCTGTATCTGGAAGGTTCAACTGCTGGTGAGTCAGTATCCTGACAAAAACTACACCATGAAGACAAAAGACCACTCCAGGCAACTCTGCAAAAAGATTATTAAAAAGCACAAGTAAGGAGATGGATCCAAAAAAATTTACAAGTCACTGATTATCCCTTGGAGTAAAGTTAAAGTTTTCATCAAGAAATGGAAAGACTATGGCACAGCTGTAAATCTGCTTCGAGCAGGCCATCCTCAAAAAAACTGGGTGACCATGCAAGAAGGAGACTAGGGAGGAAGGCCATCAAGAGATCTACAACAACTCTGGAGCTTCATTGGCTGAGATGGGAGACACTGCGCATACAACAACTGTTGCCTGGGTGCTTCACCAGTCACAGCTTTATGAGAGGGTGGCAGAGAAAAAGCCACTGTTGAAAAAACCTCACATGAAATCTCAGCTAGAGTTTGCCAGAAGGCATGTGGGAGACTCTGAAGTCAGCTGGAAGAAGGCTCTATGGTCTGATGAAACCAAAATTGAGCTTTTTGGCTATTAGACTAAATGCTATGTTTTGCATAAGCTAAACATCACACATTATCCAAAACACACCACCCCCACATGAAGCATGGTGATGGCTGCATCATGTTGTGGGGATGCTTCATTGCAGCAGGCCCTGGAAATCTTGAGAAGCTAGAGCATAAAATGAATACAACAAAATACGGGGAAATCCTGGAGGAAAACCTGATGTAGTCTGCAAGAGAACTGCGACTTGGGAGAAGATTTGTTTTCCTGCAAGATAATGACCCCAAGCATAAAGCCAAAGCTACACAGGAATATCCACACAGACTCAAGGCTGCAATTGTTACCAAAGGTGCATCTACTAAATACTGACTTGAAGGGGTTGAATACTTATGCAACAAGTTATTTTGTGTTTTATATTTGTAATTAACTTAGATCACTTTGTAGCGATCTATATTCATATCGACACGAAAGAGTCTTTCTTTGTTGATCAGGGTCAAAAAATTAAATCCACTGTGATTCAATGTCATAAAACAATAAAACATGAAAACTTCCAAGTGGGTGAATACTTTTTATAGGATGTGTTGCATTGCAAAGACAATAAATTTCACAATATATGCGGGTGGTGTTAAACCTGATTCTGATGCTGTGTCAGTAGGTTCTTGGCTTAGTTTCCTGGAGACCACTGGGGCTTGCTGCATGTGTCCATCTGTGTTCAGCAATATACTGTTACTGCTTCTCCAGCTTGCCTTGCTACCGTCCCTAGATTCTCCACCGCTCTCTGGATGACTGTCTTGTCCACATTTGGACTGACTCTGCCTCAGGGCTTCTCAGGCCAGATTCAGTATCTCGCTTAAACTATTGTGTCACCATAGCCTGGTGCAGTAAGTAAGGGGCGTGCAGTTGGTTCTGCAGTAGCTTCTGAAGCGTGAGCCACTGATACTCTTGGTGCACTGTTCATCCCTTGTGTGCTCTTATTAATGATAAGTGATGAGCACCCATGTGTTTCCTAGTTGGCTGACTGGGCATTTCTGGTCCCTCACTACAGGAAGGATGTGGAAACCATAGACAGGGTAATTTACAAGGATGTTGTCTAGATTGGGGAGCATGTTGTCTATGGAAACCATAGACAGGAGATTTACAAGGATGTTGTCTAGATTGGGGAGCATGCCTTATGAGAATAGGTTGAGTGAACTCAGCCTTTTCTCTTTGAAGCAGCAGAGGATGAGAGGTGACCTGATAGAGGTGCATAAGGTGATGAGAGGCATTGATCGTGTGGATAGTCAGAGGCTTTTTCCTAGGGCTGAAATGGCTAACATGAGAGGGCACAGTTTTAAGATGCTTGGAAGTAGATACAGAGGGGATGTCAGGGGTAACATTTTACGCAGAGAGTGGTAAGTGCGTGGAATGGGCTGCTAGCAATGATGGTGGAGGTGCATACAATAGGGTCTTTTAAGAGACTCCTGGATAGGTACATGGAGCTTAGAAAAATAGAGGCAACCCTAGGTGATTTCTAAAGTAAGTACATGTTCAGCACAGCATTGTGGGCCGATGGGCCTGTAACGTGCTGTAGGTTTTCTGTGTTTTAATGTCTCTTGGTTTGTACCTTAAATGGATGTTCATTTTTCTTTGGGTTTGAATCTGAGGCAGAGGATGCATCCAGGAAGAAGGCTGGGTGGAAATTTGGTGCAAAGCCTGACAGGAAGCTGGTTCCTGTCATAGCCTGCTGCTTTGATTTCCTCCTCTGCTGAGCAACCATATTGTGTTAGAGGACTTGCACCAATGGTTGGTTCTTCCATCACCTTCCTAGAGAGACGACTACCACTATCTAAGTCAGCTGCTGCTTCATATACTTTGACTCTGCTAAGGCAGCCTCAGCTTCACACTGCACCTTGAGTGCACTCAATGTAGCCTCCACACGTGCTTTCTCTACGTCTGTGCGAGCTTTCTCATGTCTAAATTAGCTTTCACCATTAGCATTTCTACTTTACACTGAGCACACATTGCTCTCGTTCTTGCCGCCTCAGCTCTAGCGTGAGGCCTGTGCTGCAGCTATGCTAATCAGAATACATTATATATTTCCTCGTGTATGCTAATCAGAACCATGGTTTTGCTTGAGTGTCATGACGACGCGATCAGTGCACCACATTCTGACCTGACTTCCAGGGCTTGACAATTGAAGTTGCTGGGGCTGGAAGCTGACATTGTGGTGTACGGTGTTCAGATGCTTCTCCTGACTGTGGTGATGCCTTTGAAGACAAGTTATCTTTCACTCTATTGGCCTCATAGTCCATTATGTACAAAGCTACACGGGGAGTTAAACACCTTCTCAAGAATCACCCGAGCTAGAGTCTTTCTTCAGGTTTTTAATGAGAAAACTTTGTGAAACTGAAGAAAGCTAAGAAAAACACGTTTTAGACTCAATACTGAATCATCACACATCTGAGTATACTGATATTATTGATCAGCATTAAACAAGGTAATGCACACATGCAGCATTCCATAGCTATGTTGTCAGCTAGAGTGAATTCGTGCTGCAACAATAGCTTCATAGTGATGAACAATAAACATAATACTTCCTTCACAGTACATCTACTAAATGCTTACCAATATTAAGAAAGCTTAAGACTCACAGGTAAATCTCTTTCAAATCTCTTACTATCTTTCCTTTCGGTTAGTCCTGACGAAGGGTCTCGGCACGAAACGTCGATAGCGCTTCTCCCTATAGATGCTACCTGGGCTGCTGTGTTCCACCAGCATTTTGTGTGTGTGGTTGTTTGAATTTCCAACATCTGCAGATTTCCCCGTGTAGACTTACAGGTGTTGTTGTTCCATGGGCAAATAAAGAGTGGATGGAGATTGATGTCTTTCTACTGTGTTTGTTCCAAGTAGAAATCCAAATTAACCTGTGAAGGAAATTACGTTAAGTGCAGCTTGTGAACAGGAAGTGATGTTTGTACAAAACGAACTGCATACAACTATGCCTCTTGAGGCAGAACACAACTTTTGATCCACCCAATATACTGTAGATTACTGATCTATCCCATTTGTCTGTGTTCACTGATCTCAGAGGAGGTAGCGTGGACAAGAAAAGGTAAAAGGCAGGTGTATGCAAAGCTTTTAGTCAAAAGTGTGTACGGCCTTAACTCTCTTTTAAGGAGGTATGAATCTCATTGTACAGGCACTATTTTCAAGCATGCAAAAAAGGTGAAATGAGGTGGGTTGAGGACTGAAAGGATTTTGTCAATAACACTGCCTTGTTGGATTTTATTAGAGCCAAAATGCTCAGAAACAGGCCCTTTGTCTCAACTAGTCCATGCCGATGAGATTTCTGTCTAAGCTAGTCCCATTTGCCTAGTTTGGCTCATATCCTTCTAAGCCTTTCCTATCCATATACCTGTCCAACTACTTATTAAATGTTGTTAATTTATTTTCTGAGTCTGTTATCACCTTCTGAATGTTAGGTACCACTGGAATGGAATTCCTGATTAAATCCTGGATCGTTTCAAGTGAACATTTTGCCATCTTAACTTTGTTTCAGGGAATATCATCCTCCAGATCTCACATCTGCTCTTTCATTCACTGTTTACTAAGTTGTAGGAAATGATACTTAGATGAAGCAACCTTAGGGCATTGATTTACTTTGGGTTAGTGCACAGATTATTTACTTATTTGTTTATGATTGAGATACAGCACAGAATAAGCCCTTTCAGCACTCAGAGTCTCGCTGCCCAGCAAAGCCCTGACTTAATCCTAGCCTAATTACAATGACCAAGAAACCTACCTACTGGTACATCTTTGGACTGTTGGAGGAAAGTGGAACACTCGGAAGAAACCCACATGGTCATGGGGAGAACGTACAAACACCTTGCAGATAGTGGTGGGAATTGAACCTGGGTCACTGATACTGTAGAGCGTTATGCTGATCACTGTGCTACTGTGCCACCCCTCTAAGCTGAGCGTGGATGTGCTGATTAACACATTTATACCATTACCATTGGTCCAGAAGGATTCATTAACAATGGCACCAAAGTTGATGAGTTCAGTTTTCAATTTGCATCGTGAAGCTAGACAGGTTACAGTGAGCGAATAATCATGCTTTTTCTCAATTCCTGTGATGGAAAAGTGACAAATAGTTCTATAACTCCATGTCTTTTGGATGTGGTGACTGGGATGGTGGGTCAGGTAATAAGAGGGTGTGATGGGCAGATCATTTTTGGTTTGTAACCGACAACTGATTAGTAGTCAATGTAGAGCATAGAGAGATAAAAGCAAAAGGACAACGTTCAAAACACAGTGGAAATGAAAGGGTAATAACATCAAATCATGGAATATGTTAAGAAATGGTTTTCTAGATCAGTATGTTAAAGAACCAACAAGGACACCAGGTAATTTTGATCCAGTGTTAAGTAATGTGGAAAAAGTAGTTAAGCAGCCTCTCAGGAACAGTGATCAGCATGTTCCCACCTTTACAGTATTAGTTACACTCAGCCAGTGACATTGGGTAGGCTGTATCACTTGCATATTGAAGGAGATAGTATAATATAAAAATTCAAAGTAATTTTATTTTATCTGAAACTAGGGTGTTAAACCTAAATAAAACAATCTACAAAGGAGAAAAATGTGAATTAGTTACTGCAGTGGACTGGGATGCTATACTGTATTAAAAAGAACAACGGTCGGCAAGCAATGACTAACATTTAAGGAGTTCATACGTAGCTTCCAAATAATACTTATCCCTTTTAAAGCCAAATTAGGATTGCGTATCAGCTCAACTATCAAGCAAATTTAAAGATGACTAGATTGAAAAGCAAGAAGTGATATAAAATTAGTCTGAGAATTGTGTAAAGTTCAGAATTTAGCAAAGGTGGTCAAAGGAATTCATAAAGAGAGGCAAAGCAAACTACAACAGTAACATAAAATTAGAGTTCTGGCAGGAGACATTTAATTAACATTACTATGACCCCTATATAGACTGAAAAAGACAAATTAAGGGAATGGCAGAGAAAGTAAGCAAGCAGTCAGTGCCGGTCTTCTCAGAGGACGCACTAACTCCCCAAAATAGTGCAGCATTAAAGGTCTCAAGTGAATGAGGATCTCAAAGGAAGTTCACTTTAATTAAGAACTAGCAATGGAGAAATTAATGGAATAGAAAGCTGATTAATCTCCAGAATCTGCAGACTGCATACCAAGGATGGCATTGGAAATAATGGATATCATTTTCTAAAAATCTAGATTCTAGAGTGGTTTGTTCTGATTACAACTGCACTATTTAAGAAAATAAATTGAAAAGAAACAGACCTGTACCAATTAGCCTGACATCAGTAATGGGGACAAACCAGAATCTATTGTTAAACAACTGTACTGAGAAAATATCAATAAAATCAGGCACAACATTATGGATTTATGAAAAGGAAATCATGTTTGATGAATTTTTTGCAATTTTTGATCTAGCTGTACAGAAAGGGGAAAACAAGTTGACGTGAAGTTTTTGGTCTTTCAGAAGATTAACTCAATTAGATTGCATAATGTTGAGTTGAAATGCTGATGTGGATTGAGAATTTGTTCCAGACAGAAAACCAGAAATAAATCAGTTTTGGTTTGAGTACAGTCGGCCCTCCTTATCCGTGGATTCCACATGTGCGGATTCAACCAACCGCGGATCAGGAAAACCTGGAAGTTCTCTCTCCAGCACTCGTTGCTTGAGCATATACAGACTAATTTTTCTTTTCATTATTCCCTAAACAACTATTTACACATACATTGTATTAGGTATTATAAGTAATCTAGAAATGACTTAAAAGTACAGGCAGTACCCGGGTTATGAATGAGTTCCATTCTTGAGTCCGTCTTAAAGTCAGATTTGAAGTCGGAACAGGTACATCCGGGGTTATTTAGCGTCAGTTAGTCAAACATTTTTATGTATATAGTACATATTTTACCTTTCTATGCATATAAAACACTTAAGAAACATATGTATTTCAATAATTTAACCACTGCGTTGCTTAGTAATAATTGTAGCTTTCAATGGGGCAGGGCCTTTCACATGCGCCATTAAAATTGTTCCGATCTTTGACTGACTGTAGCCTAACGCTTTTCCAATGACCAATGGCTTTTCACCTCTTTCTGATCGCGTTATTACTTCCACCTTATTTTCAATTGAGATCGTGATTATTTTCGTGAACAGAAACGCTGCGGATCAGAGTTGCGCCGCCAGGTCCTAATGTCCACCGCACGGAGATGTGTTAAATAAAGTCCAGGGTTCTGCTGGGTCCTAAAGACCACCGCACTGAGACATGTTAAATAAGGGACTTGAGCATCTGCAAATTTTGGTATCCGCGGGGGGTCCTGGAACCAATCCCCCGCGGAGAAGGAAGGCCGACTGTAGTTGTGGCTAATGGATTTTGAGTGTTACTACTTTGTACAACACACAAAATTCTAGTTGTAGAATTCTTGTGGATAGAGTTAAGAAACTGCAAGTGTAAAAAATACTCTGATGGGAGTTACATAAAGGGCCCTGAACAGTAGCCGGGATGTGGGCTGTAAATTACAATGGGAGATATAAAAGGCATGTTAAAAGGGCAATGTTGCAATAGTCATAGTGGATTTCAATATGCAGGTAGATTGGGAAAATCAGTTTGATGCTGGATCCCAAGAGAGATAATTTGTAGAAAGCCTTTGAGATGGCTCTTTAAAGCAACTTGGGGTTGAGCCCACTGGGGGAACAACAATTCTAGATTGGGTGTTATGTAATGGCCTGGATTTGATTAGGGAGCTTAAGGTAAAGAATCCTATGGAGACAGTGATCATAATATGATAGAATTCACCCTGCAGCTTGAGAAGAAGATAAAGTCAGATGTATCAGTAATATGGTGGAGTAAAGGGAATTTCAGAGGCATGAGGAGAGCTGGCCAAAGTTGTTTGGAAGGAGATACTAACAAGGAGGATGGCAGAACAGTAATGCCATCCTGCCAGAAATGCCATCCCATTTCTGGGAGCAATTCGGAAGGTGCAGGAGAGGTACATCACAAAAATGAAGAGATACTGTACTCTAAAGGGAGGATGGAGCAACCGTGGCTGTCAAGGAAAGTCAAAGACAGTATAAAAACAAACGGGAGGGCTTATAGTGTAGCAAAAATTACTGGGAAAGTAGAGGATTGGGGAGCTTTTAAAAACCAACAGAGAGCAACTAAAAAAGCCATGAGGAGAGAAAAGAGGAAATATGAAGTTAAGCTAGCCAATAATATAAAACAGAATACCAGATGGTTTTTTCAGATATATGAAGAGTAAAATCAAGACAAGAATGGATATCAGACTGCTGGGAAATGACATTGGAGATCTAGTAATGGGGACAAAGTAATAGTAGATGAACTTGATGTGCATTTTGTGTCAGTCTTCACAGTGTAAGACACTAGCAGAATGCCTGAAAAGCGAGATGTCAGGGGGCAGAAGCGAGTGTCTTTACTATTACCAAGGAGAAGGTGCTTGGGAAGCTGAAAGGTCTGTAGGTAGATAAGATACCCAGACCAGATGGACTACACTCCAGGGTTCTGGCAGTGGTAGCTGCAGAGATTGAGAAAGCATTAGTAATGATCTTTCAAGAATCATTAGATTCTGCAGTGGTTGCAGAGGACTGAAAAATTACACTCCTCTCTTTAAGAAGGGAGGGAGGCAAAAGAAAGGGAATTATGAGCCAGTTGGCATGGCTTCACTGGTTGGAAAGATGTTGAAGTGTATTAAGGATGAGGTTTCAGGGGACTTGGAAGCACATAACAAAGTAAGCTGAAGTCAGCATGGTTTACTTCAGGAAAAACTTTGCTAACAAATCTGTTGGAATTTGTTGAGGAAATAACAGGCAGGATAGACAAAGGAGAGTCAGTAGATAAAACACACAAAATGCTGGTGGAACACTGCAGGCCAGGCAGCATCTATAAGGAGAAGCACTACCAATGTATCGGGCCGAGACCCTTCATCAGGACTAACTGAAAGCAAAGATAGTAAGAGATTTGAAAGTAGTGGGGGGAGGGGGAAATGTGAAATGATAGGAGAAGACCGGAGGGAGTGGGATGAAATTAAGAGCTGGAAAGGTGGTTGGCGAAAGTGATACAGAGCTAGAGAAGGGAAAGGATCATGGGACGAGAGGCCTCGGGAGAAAGAAAGGGGGAGGGGAGAGCACCAGAGGGAGATGGAGAACAGGCAGAGTGATGGGCAGAGAGAGAGGAAAAAAAACAAGCAACTAAATATGTCAGGGATGGGGTAAGAAGGGGAGGAAGGGCATTAACGGAAGTTAGAGGTCAATGTTCATGCCATCATGTTGGAGGCTACCCAGCCAGTATATAAGGTGTTGTTCCTCCAACTAGAGTTTGGATTCATTTTGACAGTAGAGGAGGCCATGGATAGACATATCAGAATGGGAATGGGATGTAGAATTAAAATGTGTGGCCACTGGGAGATCCTGCTTTCTCTGGCGGACCGAGCGTAGGTGTTCAGCGAAACGGTCTCCCAGTCTGCGTCGTCAGTAGATGTTGTTTATTTGGATTTTCAGAAGGCCTTTGACGTGATGCTCTACATGAGGCTGCTAAACAAAGTAAGAGACCATGATATTACAGGAAATATGTCATGGGGCAGAATAGTAATTTTGTTTCCTATTCCTGTTCCGTCATGTTGGTCCATGCCTCCTCTTGTGCCATAGGGAGGCCACTCTCAGGGTGGAGGAGTAACACCGTATATTCTGTCTGGGTAGCCTCCGACCTGATGGCTTGAAAATCAATCTCTCCTAATGGTAAAAAAAAATTCCCCTTCCCCTCCCCTCTTCTATTCCTCACTCTGGCCTCTTACCTCTTCTCAGCTTCCTCTGGTTCCACTCCTCTTTCCCTTTCTCCTATGACCCACTCTTCTCTCCTGGCTGATTCTGTGTGTGTGTGTGTGTGCTTCTTGTATCTTCTTTAAATGTTCTCATTCTCACTTAAAGCTGTACTCTTTAGTTATAGAGTCACTGAGCACAGAACCAGGCCATTCAGCCCATCTTGTTTATGCTGGCCTAGCTTTCTGCATAGTCCCATCTGACTGCACCCAGACCATAGCCTTCCATACCTTTCTCATCAATGTAGTTATCCAAACATCTCTTAAGTTTTTGACATTTTCACCCGATGGGATTAAAAAAAGGCTTTGACTATCTAACTAATTTATGGCTCAAAAATTTAAAAGCTTCTATCGGGTTGCCCTTCAGTCGCCTACACTCCAGAGTTTGTTCAACCAGTCCATTTAGCCTATACTTTGTTATCCAGGCTACAAACTGGTGAAGATCTTTGCATCCTCTTCAAAGCATCTGTGATTAAGCAACCAGAGCTGTATGCAATACTCTAAATGTGTTCTAACCAAAATTTTATAAAGCTCAAAGTGACTTCCTGACTTATATACTTTTATTTTTGAGTGTCTGAGTTCAATAACTCTGTCAAAGACTTGGCCCAAGCAGGACTGGAAGAATTGTACACTTCTGTGCTGCAGATTCTATTGCTCCATGATAATTTTTCTCCACCTGCATTCTGGTGAATGAAAATTTCAATGATAATTGCTTGCTTTCAAATATTTGACCTTATTCTGCACATGCTTCTATCAGTATTTCTACAGTAAGTTCTTACGTTCACACTGCTGATGTAAACTTGCCATGCTGTAACTAGACTCGCCCACAATGGTGATTTGATTGTATTTGTTAGATATTCTGCCAGCACTTTGTGGGAACTTCTGTGCTGCGATTAAGTTGGTCTTTAAACTCTCCAGACTGCTGAATTTTTTTAGTTAACAGCAAAATCAAACCAATTGGAACAAAACAAGAAAAACATGAAGAGTGCACACTTTTTAGAGTGACACAGTGTCACTGCTGGCAGAGGGGCCTCTCGGCTTCAGTCACCCAGTTCAATCCTGACTTTTGTTGCTGTCTGCGTGCAATCTGCACATTCTCTCTCTGACCACATGGGTTTCCTGTGGGTCTGCTGGTTTCCTTCCACATCTCAAAGAAATGTAGATTACTTTTCCACTGCAAATTATCTCGTGTGTTTAGGTAAATGGTAGAATCTGGAGGGAGTTAATGGGAATGAAATGAGAATAAAATGGGATTGGGATAAATGGGTGCTTAATAGTTTGGTCTCATTGAACCAAACATGACCATAAGATACTGGAGCAGAATTAGGCCATCTGGTCCATCAAATCTGCTCTGCCATTCAATCATGGCTGATCCTTTTTTTTTCTCCTTCTCAACCACAGTTCCTTGCTTTCTCCTCGTAATCTTTGATGCCATGTCCAAACAAGAACCTATCAATCTCTGCCTTAAATACACCCAACGACCTGGCCTCCACAGCTGTATGTAGCTACAAATTCCACAAATTTCTGTAACATTTATTCTTTTTTATTTTAATACAATTATTTCCGGATACTGCTTTGAAAGAACACTGTATTGATTAATTAAGATATAGATTTATACTTTAAAGCATAACTGAAATGGAAAACTGCTCTTAGCTTTTGCTGTTTGAATTAAGTTCTTTGCAGAAATTCCAAAAATGCCAGTGTTCACATTTCACCATCATCGTTATGTGCCATGTCGTTTGACATGGGTGATCATGGTCTTCCCTCTATCCATGACTATGATTGTTCTTGGCAAACTTTTCTACAGAAGTGGTCTGCCTTTTTCTGGGCCGTGTCTTTACAAGGCAGATGATCCCAACCAATATCAATACTCTTTAGGGATTGTCTGCCTGGCATCAGTGGTTGCAGAATCAGTGATATGTGCTTTCTTCCACAACCCACTTCTTGTTTTCTAATGGAAGCAGAAAACTAAAAACAGAACTAAATTTTCACTGGTGTGATACACACCAGCTGCTCATCTGACCATCCACCACCTGCTCCATTGGCTTCATGTAACCTTGATCGGTGGCTAAGCAGGTGCTACACCTTGCCCAAGGGTGACCTGCGGGCAAGCAGAGGGAAGGAGCACCTTACACCTCTTTTGGTGTAGACGTATCTCCACCCCACCACCCCATTTACATTTAAGTAAATTAAATTTGAATTGTAAGAGGGGATAGTAAAGCCAGCAACACACATGAAGTAGATGACATAAATGCCATGCCAATTTTAAAAGTAAAGTCTTATTGCAACAAACTTCCATTGGAATCTCTAAATCCTACTAGATGTCTTTTATGCAGGAGTCTGCAGTCTGGGCCAGCAGGTCAATCAATACACAACAGTGAAGCAAGGGAAGGTGGGATAAAGAATGGGCTTTATGGGGATGCTTTCAATGATTTAACTATTTTCTAGTCATGATGGTGGGCGTTTGAGAAGGCATATGTAGGTGGTGGTGTTTCCATGTACCTATTGTCCTAGTCCTCCACTTTGCCAGAGGCTATGCATTTGAGAGGTGCTGTTAGAGAAAGGAGCAGCTGAAGTGATTTTGCAGGAACTGTGCACCATTGCTGACAATGAATGTCTGAGGTGGTTGATGGAGTGCTGGTCAGGTGGATTGCTTTGTTGTGGTTAATGCTGAGCTACCTGACTACTTCTCGAGAGACTATTCCTTTGCACTTCTTTCCCATTACCACTGATTTCATTACTATTTCTAGATTGAGCTGGCCTTGTCTAAACTAGGCTGTTTGCAATCTTGACAATTTGTTTGAGCTGCAGTCATGACTGGAATCCCATGTGCTTTGCCTCACTAAGACTACCTACTTCCTCCCCAGTAGGATCATGTGCGTCTCGTGGGGCTCGAGTAATGAGGAGTGGCAAAGGCTGCTACAGGGCACCCATGCCATTTGATAAAGTATACAGGTAGTGTGAGTGGGGGAAAATCGTATCTGGGAAAAGTCGAGTGATGAGCACTCTCAAAAATTCTTTCCTGGTCAATGAGGCATAAAAAATGGTGATTAGTTAAGAACACTGGAAATATGTTTGTCTAGGTTTGCTTGTTGAAATTGTTGCATTCAGGCACAGTAAAAGTAAATGATAGTAATAATAATAAAACACAAGAATAAGCACCCAGGGAAAATGGAGTTAAATTGGTTATCAGTGGGTAAAGGCCACATAATCAATGTTTTTTGATTATATTTAACCAGATGGGAACCTTATTTCCCCGTTTAGTTTGATCTGCATGATATATTGCTCTGCTGCGGTAGACTTGGTGCTTTGCAGGCTGCTTTCACCACTTTTCAGTGACAGTTTCAGAACACAGCAAGCCCGTTCCACTGGTTCATTGGCAGGGGAGCTGGGTTGCCTCAGTTGTCACACGAACAAGGTCCACATGCCTCGAAGTTGCCTGGTGGCCATCACTGATGAAGGAGACTGTGGTGAACTACATATACCTGTCTGGACTGTCTGGACATGCCCCCCCCCCGCCCCCCCCGCTGACTGCTCCTGTGGCTCCTCCCACAGACCCTGGTATAAAGGCGATTGGAGACACCGCCCTGGCCTCAGTCTCCAGGATGCAGTGTGGTGGTCAATGGCTGCTTGTTCTTTCTCCCAGCCAATAAAAGCCTATATCTTGCCTCACGTCTCCGAGAGTTATTGATGGTCCATCAGAGACATCGGAACTGGCTGTGTGCCGCTGGATTTCATACTGGATGGGCAGTTGGCCTCTCTCACTGGTGTTGTCCTTCAGAGTTCACTCAGTGGAAGATCAAGCTGGACCAGGAGGGCTCAGGGACTTGGGTTATATATATTTTCTCTATGTGACTGTATGTTTTCTGATATCATAACAATATGTGCTACTTGCAGTGCACTGTGTGCTGTTAGTAATGTGCTTTGCACTTTGGCCTCAGAGGAACAGAGTTCGTTTGGCTATATTCAGATATGGTTGAATGATAATTAAACTTTAAACTTGAGATGTAAGCTAGCCTTGATTTGCTTCTCTCAAAACCTTTGTTACAGCTTGAAAACTTTACTTTCCACTAGTTGGTTCATGATCTACTTTGTTAGTTTCACCAGCTACTGTATATAGATGTCAATATTGCTTTCATTATTTGTAGCAGCCAATAATTTCTTAACTAATTCCTGCAAAGGTCTTTTCAGATGGGAGTAAGACTTGGTGTAGCTTTGCAAAGGAATGAAAATCCCATTGCTTTTTCTTGCTGTTTTTTTTAGATTTGTCTTTTTTAGTTGTACTGAATGTAATAAAGGGAGGTGTGATCCTTCATTTTCAGTATAGAAACAGAGATGCAAACATCTGAATGTATTTTATATACAAGGAATCATACTGAGTTTGATTCTTTGATTTAAAGTAAAGAAAATTTTTGGAATTCAACCAACCAACATAAAATATGTTAACATTTTATGAATAATTACATCAGCCCTCCATTTTCTCTGGATAGTAAAAGGCGTTTCAAATTCCTTTTGTAATTAGCTATAGGAACCTTCAAACATTTGATATGTGCATTTTGAACTATGCATACATATAATCTAATACATAATTCAAGATATTGCTGCAGGAATTCCTCAGGGAATATCAAAGACCCAACCATATTTAGCAGCTTAATCAATGACTCAATGACTACCACTTTGTCACGAGGTCAAATATGTAGATACTTACTGATGTTTGCGTAATGTTTAGCTATTGAGAGGGTATGGGGAGAATGAGAATATGGTTTTGAGATGAAGGACCATCCATGTTTGTAGGGAATGGTAAAACAGGTTTGAGGGGCTGATTTGCCTATTTTTCCTGTTCAGTCGAACTTCACTAATCCGACTACCTGTAACCTGGTTCCTTCGATAATCCGGCATTGATTTCAAATTTTCCGCGCAACTGTAATTTCAAATTTCCTGGGCCAACGTACCGTTCTGCTGCACATTGTTTTGGTTGCGCTCGATCTGTTCACGTGTTGGTGCACTCTTGTAAGCACAGACTGGAGATTCCTGCTTGTTTTCCTGCATTTATTAATATCATTTGCATGAGCCATGGCCACCTGTCTCACCCACCAGCAGCGGGGGATCTGGCGCGTGCTGGGTCGGACCGCCTTCTCGCCCACCTGCTGGCAGTCGCGCACTGCCCTCCAGCACTCTGTTGCCTTCTGCCTACGACCTCAGATCAGACGTGGCATCCTGCTGAATTTAAGCATATTACTAAGCAGAGGAAAAGAAACTAACGAGGATTCCCTCAGTAACTGCAAGTGAAGAGGGAAGAGCTCAGCGCTGAATCCCCAGCTGCCTGGCGGTTGCGTGAAATGTGGCATATGGAAGACCTTCTTTCTCCGACTTCTGCTTCTGCTCACCCAGATGTGCTGCCACCAACATCAACAGTTTTTGAAGAAACTGCTGTGCCAGTTTCAGCACCAGTTCTTGATGCTTCACTCATTTTTCAAGATGACGATGTTGATGATCCTGACAACCCCACACTTTCAGACATGTAACTTTGCCTGAAGGTATATTAAACGTCTCACTCTAGAAGCAGAAGTGCTCAACTGTTCTGTATAAATTAATTCCTGTACATTTACCTGTACCCTTTCTTTTATCTGTGCCTGTACAGTACTTTATTAAAATTTCACTTGCTACTCATTTAATATTTCTGTTACATTATTATCTAACTTGTACTGATTTACATGGTATTTTAAAGGTACGATGAGGCGGTTAGCTATTGCTTAATGTGATTCTTCTGTAATTCAGCATTTTTACTAATTCAGCTCTCCTCAGGTCCCAGTGGTGCTGGATTATAGAAGGTCAATCTGTATTATCTTATTGTATTGATTCAGCAGAACATTTTGTTAAGAGCTTCAAAATAAAGCAAATTTACACTACAATTGCCTGAAAACATGATTGCTTATTTGACAAATTAAGCCTGCGTTTCAAATCCCAATTTCAATTCCAGACCACTTTCAGCGAATAACTTTGAAATTTATCCACAGTCTCTGTACAATCTGGAAATTGCAACAATTTTTTTCTTCTCAATTTGGATTCCAGTAATTTGAAGGGGCACATACACTGCCTCTTGAAAATCTCATTCTCTTTCGACTAGGTTTTATGCTTGCAAACCTGATTTGAGTTCATCTTGAAGCCCATTTTGTGAGCTGTATACTTTTGACACAGCCACATTCAGTACGATGATTGGATATAGATCCAATTTAAGGTTTAAATGAGCAATTCCTGCATAATTTGTAGATTTTCTGTTGCAAATGGAGTACTCCTAATACCAATGCATTCTTCATTTATTGCTGAGACTCTGTTGCTGATGAAACTTTACCAAATGACTTCTTACTGATTTATTGAAAAAGCAATGTTTTCTTGACAGTGTTGGTACAGTGTTAGTGATCTTTGCCTGGATACGTTGATCAACCTAGTCATTTAGCTTTACTTGGATGAGTAAATATCCAAGTACATTACACTGCTCAAAAATTTGTTTTTTGAATTTTCAAGTTCTGCATTATTTTAAGACGACCTATCCATTATAATCTGCTTGAACTGTGCAGGGGGAAAGTAATTTTAATAAACTGGATCCATTTCTAAATCTGAGCAAAACATCTTGAAAGGGAAACAGAAAATGCTCAAAATGGAGTTTGGTCATCAGTAGGTTTTGATAGGTACATTTAATGTATGAGAAATATATACAATATACATCCTGAAATTCTTTTTCTTTGCAAACATCCTCAAAAACAGAGGAGTGCCCCAAAGAATGAATGACAGTTAAATGTTAGAATCCCAGAGTGCCCCCAGCTTCCCCACCCATACATAAGCAGCAGCAAAGCAACGAACCCCCTCCCCCACCAACAAAAAAGTCAGCGCCACCCACCAAGCATTCAAGCATGCAGCAAAGTGTCAATAAAGGCACAGACTTGCAGTACCCCAAAGACTACTCGTTCACCTGGTAATTCGACATAGCACAGACTCTCTCTCTCTTTCCCTAATAAGGGGAAAAGAGGTGTTCCCGTTTCACTGTGAGAGAGCAGACAGCAAATAACTCGCTGATTTATGATGTTAAATCATCTGTGTAGACAGAAAAGTAGCTCAAGTTTCAAGTCTGAGATCCTACACTCAGCTGTTGTAATGATGTTGCCTGACCTGCTGAGTGTTTCCAGCAATTTTTATTCTTAGTTTTGAAAATTTTTTGTGATGAATATATGAGGGATATTGGAAACCTTAAATCATAGAAATAGCAGGTAAGGCAGCATCTGTGAAGAGTGAAAAGATAAAGTTCATGAGAAAAGGAGAAAGTTAGAAATTTAACAGGATGATAAATTTAAGTACTGAGGTATGTCGTGGTTTCTCATGCCCCACAAATGACCAGGAGATGCAGAAGATTCTTCAAGAAGGGTTAAACTTTAATTTGCAAATCAAAGCTGAGACAGTCATTGAGCTAGTCGCCAATTGCCCGCCGATCCTTGTACATAGCATTTTTTATAGCAATCTCCTGGTTTAGTTGCATTAGCATATCCAATCCGTCTACAGTTGCGTATCACAAGTATATCCGCCACTATTGTTTCTACCCATTGACTTAATCATGTTCTAATCTACACCTGTTAGCTACCTCTCATTAACACACCATTGTCTTCTGCATTCTTAAGATTTTATTCTCCATTGGATATATGCATAGCAAATAGCAAGTTCAAAGCTGACTACATAGTTTTGGTTAACACAGCAAACAATGCAACTTTTATACTCCAATATATACCCACTTTGAGACCAATAGGGACTCACACAGAGAAAGAAGACTAAGAGTCTGCGCACAAAAGCCCCAATAAACTCAAGTACTTATTCCCAAATCTCGGGTTAAACTATAATTTTCTGCACCAAGACCTCAAAGTATTCTCTCCCTGTTACCCTGGGCTGCTGAGCCAAAAACCTGTCCCTTTGTACCTGAGACAAGGAAAAAAACTCAGAAGCCCTTATAATCTACTCCCACACTGTCGTTTTGCTCTTGTTCATCCTGCAGGTGTTGTAGGCTGTAACGATACATTTTCGGTGTTTCTTTCTCCACTAAGCTTGCTTCAGTAATTGCCACGAGCATCGGAAACTGTTTGGTTGCAGCACGCACTACAAGAGACTTGAGACAAGGAAGAAAACAGCACAGCACAAGCGCACAGCTTAACAATACAATACTGATAGTTATTGCCATTTTAGTCAGCCATGCTCCCCATCCTCCGAGTCTACTTTCCAACCAGTCAAATAACTGATGTCCGAACCCTGCATTCTGTGCGCATACCTCGCACTGTGACAAGACAAAGTCCACTGAAGCCTGTAAATAAAGTGACCAAAAACCACCCTTTATTTTCTTTATCACTTCTCCCCTTGCACAATGGTCAATCCCATGCGCTTCTGAAATCAGAATCGTCAGTAGAGGGGTGGGCACTACCAACAAACCATCTTCCATGCTCCACAAGCCTTCCGGGTTCTGCTTGGCCTCCCTTCGTCTCCACATTGTCTCTTCTGCCAAAGTTGCCTTACGTTGTATTTCAATTAGGTCCTCTACCACAGGTTCTGGAGCTAGGCTTACCTGGGGGGCAATGACAGGTGATGTACATCCAGACGCTTTTCTGGCTGCCTCATCCGCAGCTTGATTTCCCTTTGTTATTACATCATTTCCCTTTTTATGTGCCTGGCATTTTACTATAGCCAATGCTTTAGGTTTCATCATGGCTTCTATTAAGTCTAGAATTCGCTGACAATGTTGTATGGGACCTCCACTACTTTTTTTAAAACCTCTCTGTTTCCACACTGCCCCAAACAAATGGCATACTCCATGAGCATATGCCAAATCAGTATAGATGTCTACTTTCTCACCTTCCATCATTTCACACGCAGCTGTCAGGGCTTTGATTTCTGCTAGTTGGGCGGAACACGGTTGGGGACAGGACTCCATCCTAATAATCTTGTAGCTCGACTGATTCTGCTGCACTACTGAGAACCCTGCATGACTTCCATCATTAACCCTAAAACAAGAGCCATCTACGAACAGAACCTTTTTACCTGCATCCTCTAGTGGTTCTGACCGTAAATCTGCTCTCAATTCGGCAAATGTCATCGTCTTCCCTACGCATTCATGGGGTTCTCCTTCTTAGCCCAAAGGAACAAAATCGGCTATATTACTGGTAGTGCATCTCTGTATAGTTATGTCTGGAAATGTCAATAGCATCTGATACGCTGCTATCCTGGCTGGCGTCAGCACAAATTTCCCTCTTTCCAGCAATTCTGCTACTTTGTGGTGTGTGTACACAGAGTCACAGGATAGCCCAGGGTTACAGATGATGTCTTTTCATATGCATAGTACAGCGCCGCCAATCCCTGAGTCACCTCATCTAGTCTCTTACTGTAGTATGCTATCGGCTGCTTTGCTTTTCCTGTGCCTGTCTCTTGTGTTAGAACCGCTGTGACATAACCCTCCTGTCGGTTGGATACATACAAATGAAAAACCTTCTCGTAGTCAGGCAAAGCTAATGCTGGTGCTGACTGCAATTCCTGCTTAATAGTATTGAAAGCTATCTCCGCCTCTCCATTCCACTGTAAGCCATTCTTCAAATTTCATTATCTTTCTCAAAGGTGCCACAATCTCAGCATATTCTCCTATCCAATCAGAGCTGTACCCTGCCATTCCCAAAAACGTCATTATCTGCCCTACAGTCTGGGGTTTTGGGGCCTTAGTTATTCCCTCAATCTGATCTGGTGCTATTGCCTTCACTCCCTTGGATATTACCCTGCCTAAGTATTCCACTTGCTGCGTGCAAAATTGCAGTTTCTTTTTGGATACTTTATGTCCTCCGTGCGCCAGCTTCTCTAACAGAGTTATAGAGTCCTGCTCACACTGTTCATTACTGTGGGAGCAAATCAACAGGTCATCCACATACTGTAACAATGTACTTTCCAATGGTATGCCCTCTAGGTCTGCCTTCAACACCTGATTAAAAATATGTGGTAAATGTTTAAACCCTTGCGGCATTCTGGTATAGGTATACTGAGCACCTCTGTAAGTAAATGCAAACAGATACTGACACTGGTCGGCCAGAGGAATGCTGAAGAAAGCCGAACACAAATCAATCACTGAAAAGTAACTTGCTTCTGGTGGAACATTAGTCAAAAGTGTGTGTGGGTTGGGGACTACCGCTGGCCAGTCCTCTAACACATCATTTACCGCTCGCATATCATGCACCAATCTCTACTTAGATTTATCTGCTTTTAAGACCAGCAGCAACGGGGTATTGCCTGGACTGTTTGTTCTTTTAAGCACTCCTATTTCAAGCAACCCCTGCACTGTCGATGCTATTCCCTCTTCTGCTTCTGGTCTTAGAGGGTATTGTGGTCTCCTGGGTGGAATTGCTCCTTTTTTCAGCCTTACTTCCACCGGACTAGCTGTTTTTATTTTCCCTACGTCCATGTCGTGCTGTGACCACAGAATAGATGGCAACTCATCTAACCTTCTATCTTTCTGCTGGCCTCTTTCCTTTCCCAGCAATGGCATGTGTGGTTGGGGAGTTATTTCGACCTCTCTCGCTGTCCCTACCATACCTACACTTACCATTATTTTAATGCAATTGTTGTCTTCTGATATCCACACCTCCAGCGTGATTTTCCTCCACACTGTTACGGTTTCAGCACTCTTAACTAAGGGTCCTAAGTCTTTAGACTGATATCCTTTGTTTACCAACAACGTTACGTGGGGCGCAGCCTCCGGTATCCTGTACCATTTTTCTAAAAAGGTGTTCCACTTAACTTGTAAAGCTGCCCCTTGCTTTCCAATTATCACAGCCTCCCTTTCCAGGTGCTGTTGGGTACATGCCTCCAGGTGCCATCTCTCCTCTAACTCCCTGTTCTGAGTCTCGTCAAAAATCACTGTACAATGTAGCTCAGATTTGGGCATTACAGCCCTGGGTAATATAGCCTGCACGCTCTTTTTCCATTTTTCTCAGGTTCCCTGAATCTGATCTGCGATGTCTCCTATCCAAAAGACATTAGTCTTCTTACCTTCTCGCACTGTCAGTTGAGCCCCTGCTCTTTCCACACTCAGCCCATTTCTGGTGCATTCTAATTGTAATTCCAGTTTCAATAAGGCATCTCTGCCTAACAAATTAATCGGAGTTCCTTTAAATACTAGCACCAGCAAAACAATTCCTTTATTTCCCATTCTCAACTGCACTAGAGGCCGTGCACTGTGTCAACTGTGTTTTCCCCAAGAACCCTACAGTCTTAATAAACTTTCCTGACATGGGAAGGTTAAGGGCATACTGTGGCTGTACACAAGTGTACGTGGCTTCAGTATCTATCATCATTGGTGTCAGTTGCCCTTCTAACATAACCTAAACAATGGGTTCCTCGTCTGCCTCCCTTGTTATCATTGGGTAATGTCCCTTCCCACTCGAGTTCTCGGGGCACCCCTAATACCTCACATAAGGGTTCACAGGTCCGCTTGGGCCTGTGGGGGCTGGTCCTTGGCTAAACTTTAGTTCCCTTCTTATCGGTTCCTGCTGGTGTGTGACAGGCCATGGTGTAAACAGACAATCTCTTCTCATGTGACCTGGCTGATTACATCCTCAGCACAATCTCTCTACCTCTCTTTCCCCCTGTTTCCTCACTGGTCCCCTCTGCCCATTGTCCCCCTCCCTGGGACTTCCAGTCCTGTCTGGGCTGTTTGAATTTAGTCTGTTCCTGATAGGGCATTTGTGGGAATGCTCCTCCAAAGATGTTGATTATCGGCATGGGGTTTTCTGGCCCTTGTCTTACAGTATGATCGGTTCCTCCATATAGCAGTGCTTCATCCAGTTCGATGGCTGTGCTCGGACCGGTGGTTGCTGTCAGCATATTTTTGCTTTTCTCTTTTTCCTTCTTTTTAAGTTCTTCGAGCTGCATTTGTATTAACTTTCTTTGCACCTCTTCCTACTGCTCAGCCAACCTTCGTTTGTCTTTCCGGTATTTCTCAACCGCATGGACTATGTGGTCTCTAAATTCTTGTGGGGTCATTGACATCAGCCCAACCACTTCCTCCAGTTTGGATTTTACCTGCGGATGCATTGCATCCAAAATGCTATGTCGGAACAGTGTGGTGATAAATAAGCTATTTTCCACCTCTTGCTCAGTCTCCAGTCTCCACTTTTTCAACTGGTTTTCTACGTAGGCTGCTGGGTTTTCAGTGTCTCCCAGTGGATCCCCCTTTAAGGTTTTGGGGTCCACTTTGGGTGGATAAAGCTTCCTGAGGGCCTGCCATACCCTCTGCCTCACTCTGTCAAACCCGTCTCCATCAGTTCTCGGGTTGTTTGAGTTTACTATGCCAGCCATTTCCATTAGTTCGTTAAATTTGGAGGTTCCCATCAACCTTATAAATAGTGCCTTCAAATCTCCCATAGCCAATAATCGTCCCGCCATTTCTTCTTCAAAGGCTGTAATCCATTTCCCTGCTCCTTCATGTAGATTAGGCAGAGTGTTTTTCAGCCCTTCTTGGTCCTGGGATCCCCAAGGGATATACTGCACTTGTCCTGATCCTTTAACTAACAACGGCATCATTCTTCCTCCTTCTTCCCACCTGCCCTGGCTCTCCTCCTTGCCTGACTCCCCATCTGTCTCAGGGTATGTCTTTACTGCCTCCCACACAAATTTCTCCGGGGTCCTCTTCTTCCCTCAGTCTCCCTGTGGAGTCCTTCCTTTCTGACCTGATTCAATACTTGGTTGGCCCCTGGAGTATTTTTCACATTTCCCCTGGCAATCCCCTCTCAGTAACTTATCTAGCTCTCTCTCTACTTCTGCAAGTTGCTCCCCTACCACCTCCTTCTGCTCTTCTAGGCTTCTGCCTCCTACCTCTTCCCCACAAATTCTCGCATCCCCTCTGTCTCCACTTAACTCTTGCTCCTCCAATAAGTCACCTTCTCTTTCTTCCTGTCCGTGTCTGTACACCTGTAGCAGGGACTCCTCATGATCCTTACTCATGCTTGATTCCCTTCTCTCTTGTGTTTCTCCAAGACTCTCATCTCCTATCTTTTTTCCACTTCCTCTTGAATGCCTCATCTCTTCCTGCCCTGATGAGCCACTTTCTTTACTAGTCTGTTTATTTCTATGGTATAACCGATACGCCTCATACTCCTTTTCCTCTCTCAAGTATTTCATCCGTTCAATCTTTTCTTTCATTTCTCTCTTTGCCTGTTCCACCTTTATCCTTTCTGCCGGTATCTCCTTCCATATCGCCGCTTTTTCCTTCTCGGATTGTCTTTTCTCTCCTCATTATCCCAAACTTGTACTTCTCCCTGCATGTTTACTGTTCCCGTCAGCAGGGGGCACTGCTCAGGGGTTCCTTCCTCATTATAGGGAGGGGGCTTTACTGTTTCTTTCACATCCGGGTACGGAGCTGAAGCCAGCTTCTCACTGTATCTTCCTCTCTCTCTAACAGGCTGTTTCTCCAGCACCTTAGTGTCTTACTCGCTTGTAATCAATATTCTACCTGTCCTCCTCAGCCTTTCTCCCTCCGTTCTGAAGAGTTTTAGCACTTCCATTTCTCGCTTTCTTTTTTGCCCTCTTAGATTTATCTTTTGGTTTGTAATTTTTAATTAGTGCCTCTATTTCTTCGCACAAGCTTATAGCAAACGTTTCTTCTCTTGGCCATTTTGTGACCAGGTTTTTGGTTCTCTTTTCCCATTTTTCTGAAGTTTTTGTGATCTCATATTTATTTACTGGGATTTTTTTTGCTCAGAATCTCTACTGCCTTTCCTTTACCTGTCATGTTGTTCTCTCTTTTTAAGGTATTTCAGAGATTCACAGTTCGTTTACTGGATAATATTATTTACTCTAATTCTATGCCTAGTCTATCGTCTATCTACCAGTGCTTTAAACTATATATTAGACTGTCCTTGTTTCCTATTCTGTTCTCCCTGTACAGACCTCTATTCAGAGCAGTATCCACAGAACTTTCTCTTTGCACCTCGTCTATTCAGACCCTTATCTCTTAAGGCGGTATCCGTGAGGATTTTCTCTATTTTCCTTTCCCTGCCTGTTCAGACCTTCGTTTCATATGAAGCGGCATCCGCAGGGATTTTCTCTATTTTCCCTTTCCCTGTCCGTTCAGATCTTCGTTTCATACGAAGCGGTATCCACAGGGATTTTCTCTATTTTCCTTTCCCTGCCTGTTCAGATCTTCGTTTCATACGAAGCGGTATCCACAGGGATTTTCTCTATTTTCCTTTCCCTGCCCATTCGGACCTTCATTTCATACAAAGCGGTACCCACAGGGATTTTCTCTATGCACCTTGTCTATTCAGACCCTTTTCTCTTAAGGAAGTATTCGTGAGGATTTTCTCTATTTTCCCTTTCCCTGCCCATTCAGACCTTTTTATACAAAGCGGTATCCACAGGGACTTAGCAACACCACGTGGAATTTTTCTTCAGTTAACTTCTTATTAGCCTATTTGTACTTACCCTCATTGCAGTGTTCTTGATCAATCCTCTGAGCCTCCTGTTAACCCCCAATTCTGCCAGATTCTTTGGACTGGAGAGACCCTTCGGCAGTGGTTCCACACTTCTGAGAGTCCAAGACCTCCCCAAAACCAACAGAATTCTTAGTCCAAATTGTCGCAAAAAGCGCTTACCTTTTGTTTGGGTGCACCCTTAATTCTGTTAGCCTTGTGGGGGTCCCTAGGGGACTGAGAAGTGTCCCCAATCTGCCGTTTCCTTTCTGCAGGTCTCTTTCTGGTCCTGTCATGGTCGCCAATTTTGCCGTGGTTTCTCGTGCCCCACAAACGACCAGGAGACGCAGAAGATTCTTCAAGAAGGGTTCAACTTTAATTTGCAAATCGAAGCTGAGACTGTCAGTGAGCTAGTCGCCGATTGCCCACCAATCCTTGTACATAGCATTTTTTATAGCAATCTCCTGGTTTAGTTGCATTAGCATATCCAATCGGTCTACAGTTGGGTATCACAAATATATCCGCCACTATTGTTTCTACCCATTGACTTAATCATGTTCTAATCTACATCTCTTAGCTACCTCTCATTAACACACCATTGTCTTCTACATTCTTAAGATTTCATTCTCCTACTAAATTGGATACATACATAGCACATAGCAAGTTCAAAGCTGACTACATAATCTACATCTCTTAGCTAGCCTCTCATTAACACATCATTGTCTTCTACATTCTTAAGATTTCATTCTCCTACTAAATTGGATACATGCATAGCAAATAGCAAGTTCAAAGCTGACTACATAGTTTTGGTTAATGCAGCACAAACAATGCAACTTTTATACTCCAATAGGAACATGGATGGAAGACGGTGGTGGTAGAGAAAAAAATTAATATCTTTGGTAGAGTGGAAAGTAGGTGATTAACCAATAAAGTGGAAAGGGAGTTTAAGCAATAAATGAAATATATGCGCAGTGATTTGGTAGTGAAAAATGGTAGAAAAGAGAAGAAAACAGTTGGATGGGGAATGTAAGATCACCTGGAAGTGTTGAGATTTGAGTTTGGAAATCTGATTTGTATTGAGCTCGTTTGGACAGTGTTTGAGGCAGAGGTTGGAACATGAGTGAATCAATATCGAAGGAATGCACAGACAGAAAGTTGGAGTAATTTGTGTGAACTGATGAAAAATATTTTGTCAAGTATTCATTTTCTTTCCTCATTGTCTAATAGAAAGTGTTTTGTGAGCAGTGAATGGAATATACAGAATTGAAAGGAGGTGGGTGGAGGGGGTTGCTTAAGACCCTGGATTGTGGAGAGAGGGGAGGTAAAAAGTCAAGGGTTATATCAGCCATAATAGGAAGTGTAGGCATTCAAGAAAAAGGAGGGAAAGGGGCAATTGGTTGATTGAGAAATGACCCCAGTCAGTTATAAAGGGAATGTTGAAAGTGAACAGAAGCAGAAAAGTACAATAATTAGGCTGTATTTATGCCTTTGTTCTGCCAGTTTTAATGTCATAAAATAGGCTTTTCATATATATTCTGTTGTGTTCCACTTCATCTAAAATAATATATACCTTGGGGAAAAATAGGCCATCTCTATTTCCTACTTGTGCTTTGTGTGCAGCAATTAGGGTACAGCGTTGATGGAAAAATAAAAGTAATGAGAATGCTAATTTTGAGCAATTCAGTTAGCATGTCACGCCTGATGAAACAGCTTGCTAAAATAGCTTTGTTATACTGTAACATAGTGCTTTTGTTACAAGAAATTTAATTTGTTTAACATTGCTTGAGTCAACTGAGGTATGATATGGAGTGATGTAAAGGAAGAAAGAATCTTGGTTGTATTATCATTTGAAAATGGAGCAATTGCTTCGCCACCACACCCTGCCTGCAGGACGACTGCCATGGGGATGAGATGCTTGCTTACCTCTTTGCGGACTGTGGATTTGTGAAAAGGGTGTGCAGGAAGTTGTAAGGGCCTGTGTCATGGTTTGTCCCGAGCAGCTCTGATCTACAGCCTGCTCTAAGATTCACACACAAAGACAGACATCGAGTGCTGCTGGAAGATTCGACTTGGCCTGCTCGAAACTTGCCGGTCTGCCAGCACATTGTGATATCTATAGAGGAATGCTGCCAACTGGCGCATTCCAGGCAGCAGGAGTACGTGCTGGGGGACGGAATGAAACTTGGTGCAGCTGTTGCAAAGAATAGCTGGGGTAGGACCATGGTATAGGGTTCTTCCACTGCTGGACATGGAGGGGCTGCATTAGGTTAGGAAACCCCTCAGTTATTGTAGTAGTGGATCACACCATAGGGTCACAAGAGTGCAAGAGTCCTATTGATTTTAAGGGATGAAATAGAACATCACTTAATACATTGTCTATAAATGCAGACATCCCACCCTGCAAAATCTCATTTCAGGGAGGTAGCAGCACCAACCCCCGCCTCCAATATCCCCCCCCCCCGCCCCTGGTCAACCTCCAAGGGTATATGTATACAGGACATTCGATTATGAAAGAACACAACAATTTATTTGATCACATATTGAAACTATTTACACACACACACACACACACACACACACACGGAATATATATTTATATATATATATATGATTCCTTGTTTAGTATTTTGTTAGCAGTCTCAATGCTAATAGCTAAATGCTAATGTAAATAGCTTTTCTATTTCTTTGCAAACTTTCCTTGTACTGTGATGTGGTTTGCTTGGCAGATTTGATTATTTTGCCAGAAGTCTTGACCTCATAGTAGTCTGTGTCAATGAATTTGTTAATTTTGCAAGACATCAGATTCACAGGTGTTTTGTGAGACAGCTGATTTCTGAATTCTGTCTTAATGTGACACACCGTGCTGAATGCCCTTTCTACAGCACAATTAGAATTTGTCAGCACCAAAAGCAGTTTCATCAACTGGCAGAGCTCTTTGAATCTCAACTGCCCTATGCTTACAGATTTTACTTTGGTCAGCTTCCCCCAGAACTCACCAACTGGCAAACTTTTGTAGTTTGGCACCAGTCCTTCAAGGTTAGTTGAGACATAATCCAGAACTTCCAAGTGGAGCTGTTCTCTTGCATTTGCCTTGATCACATTTGGAAATCTCTTTGCCAAAGTCAAAATTTGCTCTGGATTCACCTGATCTTGGCTCTCTGTATTAACCACTGAAAGATTTTTCAAGATTTGTTCTCTCATTGGGAACTTCTCCCAAGATTTTTTGGAAGCACCTGACATAAAATGCTCTGGCATCTCTGAAGAACTGCTTTGTCTTGTAAGAGGGGATCTCTTGTGCTTCTGCCCACAGAAAATACTGATAGGTCTACTTACCACAAAGAGAGACCAATCAGGATTCTCTCTCCCCCTCCCCCTCTTACAAAAAAAATCAACTTCCAGGATATTGTATATAATTTGCGGGCATCAGTGAGCTGCTATCAATATGCGGGAGACTCCCAGAACTTCAGGGAGAGGTGGGATGTCTTTGAATGTAAGAATGAAAAAGCATTGCACAATTTACTCTTGTAATTTTTAAGAATAAAGTTTATTTTGTTATATAAAAAAGCAGTGTAAATAATCCCCATTAAGTTCCTGTTTGCTGTTATCTTAACTCTGCCTCTATTTCAAAGGGACTTGTGTTTGAGGCCTATGGGACAAAGGGGAGGCCCTCCACTGTGCACCAGGTTTAGTGAGGCTGTAAGGGAAGTTTAGGCCTCTATTACCTTGACCCTCCTTCCCGAACCTGAGATAGCTTACCAGCACCTTTGACCCCTCTCCTGCTTCCCATTTTAATTGAGTGGAAAACAGGAGAGTTTAAGTGACCTTGAATGGAAGTGAAGGATAATAGAAATGGGAAGAAAAGAGAAATAATACAGTATGGATCAGACATAGTAGAAATGGGAATGAGGTGGCCAGTATTGACCTTCCTGAAACTGGTTGACTGTTTCTTCCTGCCCATTTTGGGCAAACATCTGACAGAAACATTCAGCATTCCTAACACTTTAATAGTCTTGGTTTTAAACTATCATTTTCTTGTTTTAGAAAAGATCTTCCCAATTGAAACCTGCTCCCCTTTAAATTTCCTAAATCTGCTGTTAAATCCAGAAGGGTTTAAAGATACCAGAAGGGTGACTATATGCAGGATAAGCTATCTGGGTGGTTATAAAGTTTCACAGTAGATCGGCAAATTCTGTGCTTGGTATAATGGTTATTATATGCAGTTTTTAAATAAATACATAAAGGTTGAAGTCAAAAAATAATTCTGGTTAATAATATATCTATTGCCCTCAAGGTACATAGCATTTATATGTTGAATAACATTTATTCTTTTCAACTAGTGATCTGCTCTCATCCCAGTACGTGGAACGAACTGTTCATGCAAGGGGAAGATCTATCCATTCAGTGGTAAGTCTGATAAGTTGAAGTCTGAATCCTTAAATTCTGTGAGTTTGGGTTAATTTTTCAACTTAGCCTACTCTACAGCTGCTAGGTTGTGACCTAGTATAGTCATAACCACTTGATCATTACTATGAAAACAAAGAAAATTTGAACAGATGTAACAGTGGTATTTTTCTGTTTGTTTTCTGTCTTATTTTATTGATGTTCTTGGGAAAGTTCAATCACATATGTTTTATGTAAGTATTGTGTTTATGAAAGTTGAATTGTTCCTTGGAAGTAATATTCATGTAAATCCACATTTTATGCTGTTAGGCACTTTATGCACTGTATGTGTTTTGCACATGTATTTTATTGTGCTCTCTTGGACCAACACCTCTTTGATAGTAAGGAATACTCAGCTGGCCCCTGAGACTATCTTAGGAGTTTAAAGAGAATAAATCTGCCCCCAAAACCCCAAACTGAGAGCACACTGACATGACAGTATGGTACACTAGCACCGACAAGATAAACCAGAAAGCACTTCAGTGAGTGACCAGGACTGCAAATAACATCACTGGGACACAATTACCAAACATGGAAACCATCTATAACTCACGCTGTCTATGGTGGGGTTGCAACATTGTGATGGACTCATCCCACTCCAGTAATCATCTGTTCAATCTCCAGTCATCCGGCCGCAGATACAGAAACATCTCTGCACGGACATTCAGACTGAAAAATTGCTCTTTCCCCAGGGCTGTCGTGCAACTAACAATGTTCACCCCCCACCCACCCACCCATAATCCATGAACACTATGGAAAATCTCTACGTGGGCATGTGTAATATTTGGGTTTAAATGGGGCAGCTGCATTCTTTGATTTGAGAGCTCTATTTTTATACTTCAGCTTTAATTCTTAATGCTATTTAATATTTAATCATTGGATTTTATGCCATGGGCAAGTGCAACACTTGAATGGGGAAGCTGCTGTTTCTTTTAATTTTAGAGTTGGATGTTTATAATTCAGCTGTAACTCAGATGTTATTTTAAATAACTCGGACATTATTTTAAATTTAGTCATTGTGTTTTTAGTAACTGAATTGCCAGTATGTTGTTTTACTAAATGGAGTAGCACTGCAGTTTAAATGTCCTTGGCAATGACAATAAAGCTCCAACTGTAACTCTGTGTCATAAATTACAAAGACATTTTTACCAATTTTGGAAAATGTCTGTGGATAATGCAGCACAATGCATCTAGTTGCTTGTACTGGGGACAAAGTAGGCAGCTTGTTGATTTATTCATGTCAGTTACAGTTGGGATGGGGAGTAAAGATTGCTGATTATATTTATTGAAAGGTCCCTGTACTAGGAGAGAAGATAGTTCGCCTGAAAATACAATAAGACTTGGGACTTCGATGGTGCCAGACTGGCAGATACTCTTGACTATTGGCTGTTATTCTGATTAATGGTCCAGCACACTTCTGGTTCACTTTTTTTTAGATGCTGTACAATGGTAGAAATTTTCCAGTGAACCCAGTAAAGTTCAAGGGAAGACACAAGAGACTGCAGATATTGGGATCTGCAGAAGCAGACAATCTACTGGAGGGATTTAGCAGACTGTCTGTTGCTCAAAGTTTAGGGGAATGCAGGAACCAGGGCCTTGGGAATTTAAAGAGAGTGCAGTATCTAAGAACCTGGAGAGCTATTGAAAGCATAGAAGCACAGAAACCAGATGCCAGAACATTGGGATTTCCAATCTTTGAGATTGCACCCTATCAGAGTTTTACTGGTAGTCATTTATAAAAAGAAAATGATCTTTGACCTAAAAATTAGATTGCACACCATCACATTTTGATACTGTAAGTGATATCATATCTGTGTATTGAAAATTCAGTTTAGTGCTTTTATTGCAAAGTTCAATATGTTCTATGCTGGTCTTCCATTAAATTTAATGCATTAACATAAAAAAGAGGCTGGTTATGGACATCCAATGACACATACTGTAAGCCTAATCAATATTTCCTCATTACACAGGCCCTGCTTCACCACTGCTTAATGGGAAAGAGGAGAGCTTTTGCTCTAAAGAGGCAGACAATCATCTAATGCAGAAGAGCAAAGACACTCCACTTAGTTCCTACTTGCTGCACTGTGACTGTGCTTTTATTTTACAGGCAGTTTAGGATTTCCTGCACTGGGGCATCAGCCAACATCATTGTTGGTCTGGTGTTTGCATGCCATTCTACAACACCCTATGGGAGGACAGCAACTTACAAGCACTTAACTAGCCTCTTACTCCAGTCTACACCGGTTAGCAGATTTCAAATATCCACAATGCCAAGAAGTAAGGAGTCAACTTTTGTTAAAATAGACCACTCAGACTATCATGTCAAAGTTCAAAGTAAAACTTATCAGGGTTACCTATATGTCACCACATACAGCCCTGAGAGTCTTTTTCCCGTGGGCATAATCTGTAGAACAGCACCTGTACACAGGATTAACGAACAACAAACTGTACAAATGCAACTGTAGATAAATATCAATAAATAACGAGAACATGAAATACCAAGATAAACAGTCAGTAAAGTGAGACCATCGGTTGTGGAAATCAATTAATCCCATGCATCAACACTTTTCTTTGGTATCTTTAAATGTTATGAAGCAGCTATGATATCTTCAGAGTAGAACCTGTATTTTTTCTTCATTCAATAATTTGCAGCCTATGAACCTCCACAATGAATGGACTTGGAAAACACAGGGTGACTCATGCAAAGAGTTTCTCTTGCTGGAGATTCCTTGGCAGAGACAGATAATACCATGTTTATTTGTAGATGTAAATTTTAAAAGCTCATTCATTTGGTATTTCTGATTCCTATTTAGTGCTTACTGGTTCTGCAGACAATAAGTGATTGTGCTCCATCATGCGCCAAGCAATGTCATCATCAACACTCGAACGTCCCTGCCTCCACCAGCATTTGCATGCTGCAACAGCTCATGGAATTTGTGTCTAATGCACCTTCTAACCAATGAAATCAGGCTTAAAATTCAGTAGTCTTTTCCAAATTACCTTCATTCCATGCTCACTGGCTCTTGACTGGAGGAGAGAATCAATGAGAACAGTTTCTCTCCACTTGTTCTGTTTATACCACTCAACTTCCTATGGTCCAGGGAGAACATATCATCAACATAAATAGAATCTGTTGTCCCCGGGAATATTTCAGTAAATCTGTTCTGCATCAGGGCTGCTTGCATGCTTGACAGTAGAAGCAGACAGAGATAAGTGATGAAAGCTCTGCAGTCTAACCACAGCTAGTTATGGTAGACAATTAAACATTTAACATGAGGCGGCGGGTGCAAATTCACCCACATCCTTGAAGAGTGGCTGGGCTCAGTAGGCGAGTGCTAAGGAAAAGGTTTTGCACCATTTTCAACTAGAGGAGCCAAACAAGTAATCCACATAAACAAGTAATCCACTGTGATCCCCACAGTCAGATTCGCTGGATGCAGCGAATCCTATGGGGTATAGTATTTGCTGTACAAACTCAAGACCCGTGAGCAAGTTGCATTCTATAGTATGGTTGCAACACAGGTGTCTACATGACAATATGGAAAATTGCCCATGTAGATCTATTCACAACGAAAAGGACAAATTCAGCCCAGCAAGTCATCCAACTTGTCTACTCTCAATCAGAAACAGTGCTATCAAGTGGCATTTAATTGCCAATCATTGAATCATTTCCCCAGGATCACTTGGCTCCAAACTGGGCATCAGTGATTAGGTCACAGCTTTGGTTATTGAAGATCAATCACCCCAGCCTTGGGGCAGCGTCCTTGGCCCAACCACCTTTGGCTGTTTTATCCATACTGATGTGTAGCACGTGACATTCCTACCACAAGCGTGCTAGGCAATGACCATCTCTAATGATAGAATCTTCCACTTGCTCTTGGTACTCGATGACATTGTAATCGCTGAAACCTCCTCAATCAGCTAATATGCATTTTGTACATAGTGCACACCTCAGCCAATGTGCTCCAGTGGCAGAAATTGTTAACGTTTAGGTGTTGATAGGTTCCCGAGAAGTAGGTTTGTCCTGGATGACATTGAGTTTCTTCAGTATTGTTTGAGTTGCATTAATATGAGCAGTATAGAAAGTACACTCCTGACTTGTGCCACATTCATGGTATAGATGAATGAGTTGTTACAAGCTGAGTTACACACTGCAGAGTAACAAGTCTGTGGTTTGTGTTACTAGTATTAGTCATGTTTATGGTCATTGGTAACTGCCATGCTTACAGCAGCCCTCAGGCTTGGGAGAGCAGATGCATTTTGAGTATAAGTATACACCTGCCTGGTCTTCACTTTTCACCATACAGCAGTTACTCACTAAGACTGTTAAATAATACCATCCAAATCTCTACCTCCAGAAAGGATATGGGCAGCAGGGGCATGTGAACACCACCACCTTCCTGTTCCTCTCTGGAACACAGACTATCCCGACCTACTATTGTCACTTTCCCTGCATCACTGAGCCAAAGTACTTCCAGCAATGTAGCAGTGCCTTCCCTAGAATGACTGTGGTGTTTCAAAATGCCTGCTCACTAGGACCTTCTCAAAGTCAAGAGGGAGAAGCACTACTCTGCCAGTAATGTCCGCTACACAGGAATGAATAAAAAGAAACCTGGCATTCAGAACCCATGGTGGCAGCAGTGGAATTTTAAATTAAAGCAATTAAATAATGCAATTACAAAGCTAAAATCAAGAATGATATTGCTAGCAATATCATCAAAACATTGTGGTTCATGTAAGGGATTTTGCCACTCTTATCCTGTTTGACCTTCATGTTATGCCAGACACACTCATCTAGTTGACTTAATTCATCACCTTCTCAAGAGCAATTGGGAATGGATAGGAAATGCCACCATTTATAATGGTTGTGAATGGATAAAACATTCTCAGATGCCATCTGTTATAGGAAATTAAGTCCATGACTGCTTCAAAAGAAGCTATAACCTCGAGGAATAATAAATTATATTTTTATTTCACTCCCAATCAGCCTACATGAATTACAGTTTATATGAAATTATTATTAATACAAAGTGCAGCTCCTAATGGAATTTGCAATATAAATCTATTCCAAATGCTTTTGGATTTGAATCACGTTGCACTTAAATCATTTGGCAAGCAAATTCATTCTCTCAGACTTTTTTAGTTGGCAAGAAATCTGTCTTGAAAAGACAGCTGTCATCAAATAACACTATAATGCAGGCATATTTTGTGAGAAAATCATTATCTGGGTTTGTCATGCAGTTAGAAACCATATTTGCTGTCCTGTCATTGGTGTTAGAACAATTCATTGTGTCTGATTCAGTTATGTTTATTGTGTGTTTTCACAGATTCTGAAGAAGACATTGCAATAATAATTCACCTTCATTATTCATATAACCCGATGTTTCACTTGGGTAACAACTTAAGTGTAAAAGTAAACATTCCAAGATACTTCACAAGAATACTATCAGCTAAGTTGGGAACTATACTACACAGGAGATTTTGGAATGATTGACTGACTGAGGACTTGTTCAATCAGGCAGATATTAAGGATTATTCATAAATAGAATATTGTAGAGCTGTTGAGGTATAGGGCATATGAGCTGAAAATATAGGTGTCAGTTAGTGAGGTGATTGGGGTTCAATAGAAATCAGGGATCCCCAAGTGGCCAAAATTTGAGATTTTCAGAGGTTCCATTGCTGGATTATAAAGGTAGGAATGAGTGCAGATGAAAGAGAAAAAAAGTCAAGTGGGATATGGTAAGTCTATGTGAGGTTGTTCTAATTGTTATAATGTCGATTGTTTCACTCTGTGTTTGAGAGTCACGCTTTCTGTTTCTGTCATGTAAGTAAAACTGGGCTGAATTTGTTGATTTTCATAATTTTAGTGAAAACAATGGTAATTGATAATTGATGGATCTTAGCAGGACTGATCAATGGGAACTTTTGTTTCTGGTTCAGGAAATGAAGTAGGTCAAAGAGTAAAGATCAGGTATTCACACTTAAACAGTTACCTGCATCCATTTATGATGAATTTCCCGGAATGCAAATACATTTCCAAGCCCGATGACTGCCGTAGGTATTGACCATGATATCTTGGATCTTAAGCTTATTGGGCTGTTAGACCTTATGGTAGAATAATTTTTTGTCAAGATTAGATTTTGTTGTCACCTTTCCTGTAAGCTTACTGTGAAGTATTCAAAGTGATCCATCATAAGGTTTTCTAACCTACCATCGAGGCCTGAACCTCATATGTCGGTGCATTTGACTACTACTTAAGATTAAAGCCTGAGATCGAGTGGCCATGCAGAGGATGTTTGCAATGATCGGACCAGAAGGCACACCCTCAGAACAGAGATGAGGAGGAATTTCTTTAGCCAGAGGGTGGTGAATCTGTGGAATTCATTGTCACAGACAGCTATAGATGGATTGAGTATATTTAAAGCAGAGGTTCTTCGGTGGCATCTGATGAAATATGCTGATGGTTATGATCATCATTAGAATTGACCTTGCATGGAGTCAAAAGTTTGCTCATCACTTGATCACATGATATGAATGGCAATTAAATTAGCACATTCTAATTTGTTGTGCAGTTGTGCAGCCAAGGATATAAATGAGATTGGGAGGAAAGAAAATTAAAATAGGATAACTGATAATCTAATTATTATAAATGTAATATTTGTTTTGCCCTGTGTTCATGGCTCATTTTCTATTTCTTACATAAATAATACTGGGCTGAATTTTTGATGCATAATTTTAGTGAAAAAATTGTGATTGATAATCATTGGATGAAGTACCAGTGAACTACTTGTTAATATTTAGTACTCGTTCAGGATTTCTGTTTTTGAAGAAAATAGATTATGGAATATTACCAAAAAGTTTGTATGAAACATAATTGAATTTGCTGACCATTTAAATAGCCACCTTGTGTAATTTTCACGCCTGTGCAACAGCATTCACAAGTATTTTACAGCTGATTAGATGAATGGATAAATGGATATGAAATGGACCAGACTTTGGTCATTAGTTCAAATCCCATTATAGCAAATTGTGAAATTGATTTGAATAGTCTGTTCCCCTGTGTTGATGCTAAATTTAATTTTAAATTTAGCTGAGTCTTAGCAAAATATTAACTGGTTTTCTGATTTAGTGCAGATAAGTGTATATTTACTGTATACCCTAACCCTGCCATGCTCCATTTACAGGCAATTATGTACTAAGCAAAAAGATAAATCTAACATTAGGGAAGTGATTGAAGTGGAAGTACATTACAGTAAATTATTGTACAGATCATTGAAGAGGGTTGTTTTGTTAACAGTGTAAAATTTCTTCTGGTATATTATGTTGGTTTGTGCCTCTGTGTGATTGAGAATCCTGTTACTCTGCTCATCATCTGTGTAATTTTCAAGTTCAAGTTCAGTTTATTGTCTTTCAACTGTATTCAAGTACACTGTCAAATGACACCATTTTCGTCTGGAACAAGGTGCACAACACAGTATATATAACTCAAGCACATAAAGAAATATTACCACAAATAGATGAAGACATTAAAAGAGGCATTTACAACACAAGTTAAAAAGCAAACAGTATAACACTTCTGGCGCTTCACACTTGATGAGAACTGGGTGGTGGCAGGGAGTTCAGTGTGGGGGAAGAAGCTGTTAATCATCCTGACAGTCCTCCATTCAGCTTCCTGTTTCTCAGCATGCAATTTTGCATTCCTGACTGAAGTATTAGAGGTATGCACTCAATGGCCACTTCATGAGGTACACCTCTCGCTAATGTAAATAATCAGCCAATCATGTGGCAGCAAATAAATGCATAAAAACATACAAGCATGGTCCAGAAGTTCAGTTGTTGTTCAGACCAAATATCAGAATGGGGAAACATGTGACCTAAGTGACTTTGACCGTGGAATGATTGCTGGTGCCAGATGGGGTGGTTTGAATATTTCAGAAAATGCAGATCTCCAGAGTTTTTCCACTGTCACGTACATGCAACCTGTAAAAGTATCAGCAGCAACAGAACACACCTGGAGTCTGGTTTTGCTGTTAACAAATCACTATTTCATTAGTATCTACGTATTATAGAAACTTTAGCCAGGTAAATCAAGAGTTAACAGTGTTATGCATATATAGGTGTAAATAAAGTTCCCAAACTTATTCAAGCTCAGGTGGCAAGAGTTACAGTCTTATGGTGGTATGTAAGAAAAGTTCAGTACAGATGCACAGGTTAATTAATGTGAGATGTTTGTAATCCAAAGCTGAGTGTTATGAGAAGGCAATTTCGTCGATATTCCACAGATTCCACGATAGCAACACAAATTAATAGTAGCAGTAGATTTTATCTCCGAAGTTGTTCCACTCCACACATGAAGTATCACTGACAGTGACCTTTAACGAATATCCTTTCAACACAAGTGGGACCAACCCGAACTCATCTATGGGACATCTCAAAGTGGTGACCACAGGACTCAAACAGAATCCATGTATGGTTTATCACCAACAGTAGCTTATCACAAAGGGGACCATCTTCAAGGGAACCACCACCCAGGCAAGGGTCGAAACACTGGCAGATTCCACAAGGTTACCCGATCATACACACAATGTGATAGCCACTTATCCAGCTCCACAACTTATGAAGTACCTCCAACAGTCATTTGCCACAGGGGTGCCTTTCTTCAGTGAACTACCACACCCAGACAAAGGGTAAACACACACGTGGTATTCACAAAGGTTTTCCCCTCACCAGAGAACCCACTCCTGTGGATTAACTATGTGACAATCACACTTCCGTAGCCAAATGGAAGCAAACTCACCCTCACGGGCTACTTAGAGAGTCCAAACAGTGATCTCTTTGTCACTGAATTTCTTCTATTTCAAACCTTCCTCTCCTCTCTTCTCTTCCTGCAAACTCGTTCTAGTTGCAGAAACTTGTGAGAGTCATTTATCAATACTCAAGATCGAACTCAACTCATCCCTTTTAGGCTACTGAAAGTTTAAACCAGTGACCGACTCACTGGTGTCTTCCATTGACTGAATCCATCTTGACTCTAACTGTGTGTTTCTGTGTGTCTGTAACTGTCCTTGTAAGTTCAAAACAAGCTGCAGAGAAACCATAATATTGATTGTCCATCAAATAACTCCCCCTCTCCCTCTCCCTCCAAACAGTGTCCAGTTGTCAGTCTCATTCTTTCGGCGTTTTAAAGTGTCAGTCCACAGAAAAAATGTACCCCTAGGGGTACATAACACCACACATAACAGTCTCTACAGTTTTCAGAGAATGGTGTAGAAAATGAAAAATATTTACTGAGCGGCATTTATATGGGCAAAAGCACCTTGTTAATGAGAGAAGTCAGAGGAAAATGGCCAGACTGGTTCAAAGTTGAAAGTAAATTTAATATCAAAGTACATACATGTCACTATATACAATCCTGAGGTTAATTTTCTTGTGGGCATATGCAATAAATCTAAAATTTTGAACTTTGAATGTCCCTTAATTCTGAGGCTGTGTCCTCTGGTTCTAGGCTCGCCCACCATAGGAAACATCCTCTCCACATCCACTCTATCTAGGCCTTTCAACATTCAACAGGTTTCAATGAGATACCCACTCATTCTTCTAAATTACAGCAAGTAAAGGCTCAGACCCATCAATTGTTCCTCATAGAATAAGCCTTTCATTCCCAGAATCATGAATAGATGAACTTGTAGCACAGCTATAGACTGGTATGCATGACATTATGGGCATCACTGAATCGTGGAAGAAAGAAGGTTATAGTTGGGAGCTTAATGTCCAAGGATACACATTGTATTGAAGGGACGGACAGGTAGGCAGGGGAGATGGTGTAGCTCTGTTGGTAAAAAATGAAATCAAATCATTAGAAAGGGGTGACATAGAGTTGGAAGGTGTTGAATAGTTGTGGATAGAGTTAAGGGTAAAAAGACCTTGATGGGAGTTATATACAAATCCCCAAACAGATGTAAAGATGTTACAACAAGAGATAGAAAATGCATGTCAAAAGAACAATGTTATGATATTCATGGGGGATAGTCCTAAAGGAACCCTTATGGAAAAGTGGTCATTATATGATAGAATCAGTCAGATAGATAAAGTCAAATGTATCAATATTACAATGGAGTAAAGGGAATTATAAAGACATGAGAGAGGAGCTGGCCAAAATTGACTGAAAAAACACTAGCAGGGATGATAGCAGAGCAGCCATGGCTGGAATTTCTGGGAGCAATTCAGAACGCACAGGATATATACATCCCAAAGAGGAAGAAGGATTCTGAAGGCAGGATGACACAATTATGCCTGACAAGAGAAGTCAAAGCCAACATAAAAGCAAAAGAGAAGGCATTTAATAGAGCAAAAATTTGTGGGAAGTTAGAGGATTGGGAAGTTTAAAAAAAAAAGGCAATTTAAAAAATCATAAAGAAGGAAAGGATGAAATACAAAGGTAAACTGTCCAATAATATTAAAGAGGATACCAAAAGTTTCTTCATATATATATATATATATATATATATATGTGTGTGTGTGTGAAAATGATGCCGGAGAGATAGTAATGGTGGGCAAAGAAAGGGTTGATGAATTGAATAAGTATTTTGCACCAATTTTCACTGTGGAAGACACTAGCAGTATTCCTGAAGTTCGAGAGTGCCAGCAGGCAGAAGTGTGTGATTTTGCAATTACTAGGGAAAAGATTCTTGGGAAGTTGAAAGGTCTGAAGATAGATATGTCACCTGGACCAGATGGTGTACAAAGAAAGAGGTGTCTGAAGAAATTGTGGATGCATTGGTAATGACTTTTCAAGAATTAATAGATACTGGGATGGTTCTGAAGGAATGGAAAATTGCAGGTGTCACTCCACTCTTCAAAAAGGGAGATAGGTAGAAGAAAGGAAATTACAGGGCAATTAGTCTGACCTCAGTGGTTGGGAAGATGTTGGAGTCAATTGTTAAGGATGTGGCTTTGGGCTACTTGGAGGAGACAGATGATAAAATAGGCCAAGGTCAACATGGCTTCCTGAAGGGAAAATGTTGCCTTGTGGCGGCTCTTTTCCTAGCGTATGCGAACCGACTCACAATTAGATAGCCTACGGGGGTTTGCGAGCACAGAGCTTTGGAGCCTCTTCGCCATGGGGGGCCGGTTGACAGAGGCTTAAAAGTGAGGCTGAAGTTTTCGAATAAAGTTTTTCCTTCGACTGCAGTTACCGACTCCGTGTCGTAATTTTAGCGCTGTTTGTAGCACACCGCTACAATTGGTGACCCCGACGGTCCAAACGATTTTTGGACCAGAAATGACCGACGCCGCCTCTGTTCATGCGGTTTCGTTGAAACTGCCGGGTTTCTGGACACAGCGCCCGGACCTATGGTTCCAGCAAGCCGAAGCCCAATTCCACGTTCGCCGGATCACCTCAGAAGACACCCGCTACTACTACGTGGTGGGCTCCCTCGACCAGGACACAGCTGCCCAGGTCGCGGAGTTCGTACAGTCGCCCCCGGCAGACGACTCCATTCATAACTTGGCGCATCCCTCCATCCGGACAACTGTCCGGATGGTTTCCAGCAGGTTCGTTTGGCACGGACTCCGCAAACAGGTCAGTGAATGGGCCAGGACGTGCATGCACTGCCAGACGGCCAAGGTTCAGCGGCACACCAAAGCCCCACCGCAGCAGTTCCATCCCGCCCACCGGCGTTTCGACCACATTCATGTGGATATCGTGGGCCCCCTGCCAGTGTCGCGCGGAGCGCGTTACCTCCTGACTATCGTGGACCGGTTCACAAGATGGCCAGAGGCGGTCCCGCTCACCGACACCACCTCCGAATCTTGCGCCCGAGCCCTGATCGCCACCTGGATATCCCGCTTTGGTGTACCAGCCCACATTACCTCCGACAGAGGCGCCCAGTTCACCTCCAGCCTGTGGTCAGCTATGGCCAGCCTTTTGGGGACTCAGCTGCACCACACCACTGCCTACCACCCACAGTCGAACGGGCTAGTGGAGCGTTTCCACCGTCACCTGAAGTCGGCCCTCATGGCCCGCCTGCGAGGAGCCAACTGGGCGGACGAGCTTCCCTGGGTCCTTCTCGGCATCCGCACAGCGCCCAAGGACGACCTGCACGCCTCGTCGGCCGAGTTGGTATACGGCGCGCCCCTGGCCGTCCCCGGGGAGTTCCTACCAGCCCCGAGGGGGCAAGAGGAAGAACCCGCTGCAGTCCTGGGCAGACTTCGCGAGAAGCTCGGTAACCTGGCCCCCATACCCACTTCACAGCATGGGCGGCACCCGACCTGCGTACCCAAAGACCTACGGAACTGTAAGTTTGTGTTTGTACGAAGGGGCGGGCATCGGCCACCGCTGCAGCGGCCATACGAGGGGCCGTTTACGGTGCTCCGGAACAACGGGTCCACGTTCGTGCTGGACGTTGGGGGGAAGGAGGAGGTTTTCACGGTGGACCGCCTCAAGCCGGCCCATGTGGACCTGGCGCAACCGGCCGAGTTTCCGGCGCCTCGGCGCAGAGGCCGACCTCCCAAGCAGGTTCTGGCCCAGGCTGTGGACATTGGGGGGTGTATCGCCGGTTCTGGGGGGGGGTTATGTGGCGGCTCTTTTCCTAGCGTATGCGAACCGACTCACAATTAGATAGCCTACGGGGGTTTGCGAGCACAGAGCTTTGGAGCCTCTTCGCCATGGGGGGCCGGTTGACAGAGGCTTAAAAGTGAGGCTGAAGTTTTCGAATAAAGTTTTTCCTTCGACTGCAGTTACCGACTCCGTGTCGTAATTTTAGCGCTGTTTGTAGCACACCGCTACAGCCTGACAAATCTGTTGGAATACTTTGAAAAAGTAACAAACAGGATAGACAAAGATGAATCGGTAGATGTGTACTTGGATTTTCAGAATGCCTTTGACAAAGTGCCAGACATGAGGCTGCTGAACAAGTTAAGAGCCCATAGTTGTACAAGAAAGATACTAGCTTGGATTAGAGCATTGACTGATTGGCAGGAAGCAAAGAGTGGGAATAAAAGGAGTCTTTTCCTGTTGGCTGCCTGTGACTAGTGGTGTTCCACAGGGGTCTGTGTTGAGACTGCTTTTTACATTATATGTCAATGATTTGGATGAAGGAATTAATGGCTTTGTGGGCAAGTTTGAGGATGATATAAAGATAGCTGGAGGGGCAGGTCGTTTTGAGGAAGCAGAGAGGCTACAGAAGGACTTAGACAGATTAGGAGAATGGGCAAAGAAGTGGCAGAAGAACTACAGTGTCAGGAATTGTGTGGTCATGCACTTTGGGAGAAGAAATAAAAGCTTAGCTTATTTCCTAAATGGAGAGAAAATTAAAAACTGAGATGCAAAGCAGCTTGGGAGTCCTCATTCAGAGTTCCCTAGAGGTTAATTTTCAAGTTGAGTCACTGGTGAGGAAGGCAAATGTGATGTTAGCCTTCATTTCAAGGGGACTAGAATATAAAAGCAAGGATGTAATGTTGAGGCTTTATAAAGCACTTGGAGTATTGTGAGCAGTTTTGGACTACTTTTCTAAGAATGTTATGCTGACATTGGAGTGGATTCAAAGGAGGTGCCTTCCATAGTGAAGACTGATGCAAAATACTTATTCTTTGTCCCCCATTGACAACCTCTTCTGCATCATTTTCCAGCCCTCCAATATATACTCTCACCTCTCCTTTCTCTTTATATATCTGAAAAAATACTTTTCGTATCCTCTTTGATATTGTTGGCTAGCCTAACTTAATATTTCATATTATATCTTCTTATTGCCCTTTTTAGTTGCCTTTTCTTGGTTTTTAAAAGTTTCCGAATCCTCTAGCTTCCCACTAATTTTTGCACTATTGTGTGACTGCTCTTTTATGTTGTCTTTGACTTCCCTAGTCAGCTATGGTTGCCTCATTCCCCCCCCCCCCACCTTTAGAAAATTTAATCTTCTTTGGGATGTATCTATCCTGCACTTTCCAAACTGCTCCCAGAAACTCCAGCCACTGTGGCTCTGCTGTCATCCCTGCTGGTGTCTCCTTCTTATCAACTTCGCATGGCTCCTCTCTCATGCCTCTGTAATGCCCATTACTCCACTGTAATATTGATGCATCTGACTTTCATTTCCCCCTCTCAAATTGCAGGATAGAATTCTATCATATTATGATCTCTGCCTCCTAAGGGTTCCTTTACCCTTAGCTCTCTAATAAAATCTGGTTCATTACACAACACCCAATCCAGAATAGCTGATCCCCTAGTGGGGTCAATCACAAGTTGCTCTAAAAAGTCATCTTGTGGGCATTCTACAAATTTTGTCTCTCAGGATCCAGCAGCAACCCGATTTTCCCAGTCTCCTCAAACTCTGAATGAAGTAGAGACAACAGCATGTCTTCTTCTTGATTGTGTCAATGTGTTGTGTCCTGGTCATGTCCTCGGAGATGTTGCCATCCAGAAACTTAAAGATGCTTACCCTTTCCACTGCACCATCCTAATAGGGACTGGTGTGTATTCTCCTAACTTTCCCTTCCTTAAGTGCACAGTCAGTTTCTTGGTCTTGCTGACATTGAGTTTGAGGTAGTTGTTGCAACACCACTGAACCAGCCAATCTATTTCTCTCCTGTATGTTTCCTGAGATTTAACCAACAACAGTGGAGCCTACTCTGCAAATTTACCAATGATCATGATGTAGAGAGAGAACAGAAGTGGGCTAAGCATGCGTCCTTGATTTGTGCCTGTGTTAATTTTCAGCGAGGAGGGAAGTCATTACTAATCTCCCAATGAGGAAGTCAAGGATCCAGTTACAGCAGGAGGTACAGAGGCCTAGATAAAAATACTCCTATAGTGCTGCGGGGCAAGGAGTTCCAGAATTAAGTCTGTGTGATAATGGAGGCATAGCAATATATTTAAGAATTTTTTTTAAGCATAAATTTATTAATTAAACATATTACCATGTATGAAAGCTTTCTTACTGTTGGGGATATGTACCTGTATATTATGTACCATTCTGGAAAACTTAGCATAAATATAAAACTACCTTTCTAGTTGATACATGCTTGTTCATAGTAATTAGTACATGCAAGACAAATAAAGCTCCAGGTAATCTAGCTAACGTGTGGCATCTGTTCCACAATTTCCTGTAGAAACACTGGCCTGAAAAGAACTTTAGGTATAAATATATTTGTCACCTGTTATTTTAAGATGATTGTTTGGGTCATACACAGCCAATCTGTCAAAGCACAGGAGAAAGAATAGGTGTTTGCATTGCAACAGAAAGGATTGCACTTCCAGACAATCCTACTGTAAATACAGGCCTACAGTAAAAGTAAATGATAAAATTCAAGCTGTGCTCCAATTCCTGGTTGTTCACTTGAAATAGATGTGGTTTATTGCTTTTTCTCTTTAAACAACACCTTGTACAACTCCCGTTGTTTCTTTTTTTCCCACAGGAGCATGGTCACATTGTGGTTATGTTCACAGGCAATCTAGACAATGAGGCCTGTGATCTGAAGTCAGAAGTTGAAATAACACAATAGGAAATGGAGAACTTTAATCCATTTAATTAAATAGATGCAAAGTAAAAAGTGACCATTGGTGACTGTGAAACTACTGGACTGCTACAATAATATTTAAGGTGGAAAATTGATTTCTTAATCTGGTCTGGCCTTTATATGATTTCATACCCAAATGAACATAGTTGTGCTTCTCTGTCCACTGAAATGACTGGCAAACCACTTAGTTCATTACTAAGACCATGGTCTAAAGCAGTTGAAAAAGATTGCCTACAATCACCTTCACAAAAGCTGTATGGCAAGGCATATAGATTGGTACACTGCAGTGATGCCTCCAAATATTTGCTTGAAGATGTTATTTAATTAATTCTATTCAGACAGTTATAAAGCTCTGTCCCAGTTAAATGTGTGTTATATAGGAAATTAATTGTGTGGATATTATAATGAACACTAGATATTTGGGCCGATGTATGACCTTTGGGAGCAAAACTAACTTTGATAGAAGTAAAGGAGGTGGGAATGCTCGACTTGGATGGCTAGATTCTCCTGTCTGGTTTTACTTAAAGGCTAGCCTGAAGAATTCTACAAAGATATTATGTTGATTTTTTATACTTTTGTTACATTTCTATTTCCACAAGGATAGAATAAATACTTAAATTGTAGCTCCCTAAGGAAATTCAAAACAGCTTGCACTGCATAGCCACGTATGGGATGCTTGTCCACATCTACAATGGAGTTAGGAAGAAAGAGCAAAATTGCCCAAGGCAGCATTTGTCTTGAGTTTGGGGATGCATGCTGCTCTCTCTTTACTACTTTCTTGCTAAAATGTGGCAGATGTCTAGACTGACCTTCTTTGAGAGTACCTACCTTATTATTTATGAACCTTACCAAGGTGAAACCCCATTTTGTCCATGATCTGCCATTTTGTTATGTATGTGTGTGTTGAGGTGCTATAAGGAATTCCTCTCACACACACACTTTTGATGAATTTTATGCAACTTCCCTTTCTAGGTTACATTCTTACTTTCTGTCCTGCTGATAGTTCAAGTGCCAGGCTTTAGATGTTTCAGAAAGGACAGGGAGGGAGGCAAAAGAGGTTGGGGCGTGGCACTGTTGATCAGGGATAGTGTCACAGCTGCAGAAAAGGAGGAAGTCATGGAGGGATTGTCTACGGAGTCTCTGTGGGTGGAAGTTAGAAACAGGAAGGGGTCAATAACTCTGCTGGGTGTTTTTTTATAGACCACCCAATAGTAATAGGGACTGTGAGGAGCAGATAGGGAGACAGATTCTGGGAAGGAGTAATAATAACAGGGTTGTTGTGGTGGGAGATTTTAATTTCCCAAAGATCGATTTGCATCTCTCAAGAGTGAGGGGTTTAGATGGGGTGGAGTTTGTTAGGTGTGTTCAGGAAGGTTTCTTGACACAATATGTAGATAAGCCTACAAGAGGAGAGGCTGTACTTGATCTGGTATTGGGAAATGAACCTGGTCAGATGTCAGGTCTCTCAGTGGGAGAGCATTTTGGAAAGAGTGATCACAATTCTATCTCCTTTACCATAGCATTGGAGAGAGAGAGGAACAGACAAGTTAGAGAAATGTTTAATTGGAGTAAGGGGAACTATGAGGCTATCAGGCAGGAACTTGGAAGCATAAATGGAAATAGATGTTCTCAGGGAAACATGGAAAAAATGTGGCAAATGTTCAGGAGTTATTTGTGTGGGGTTCTGAGTAGGTACGTTCCAATGAGACATGGAAAGGATGGTAGGGTACAAGATCTGTGGTGCATAAAGGCTGTTGTAAATCTAGTCAAGAAGAAAAGAAGAGCTTACGAAAGGTTCAAAAAAACTAGGTAATGATGGGAATCTAGAAGATTATAAGGCTAGCAGGAAGGAGTTTAAGAATGAAATTAGGAGAGCCAAAAGGGGCCATGAGAAGGTCTTAGCGGACAGGATTAAGGAAAACCCAAAGGCATTCTACAAGTATGTGAAGAGCAAGAGGATAAGCTGTAAGAGAATAGGACCAATCAATTGTGACAATGGAAAAGTGTGTATGGAACTGGAGGAAATAGTGGAGATACTTAATGACTACTGCGGCTTCAGTATTCACTACAGAAAAGGATCTTGGCAATTTTAGGGATGACTAGCCGTGGACTGAAAAGCTTAAGAATGTAGATATTAAGAAGGAGGATGTGCTGGAGCTTTTGGAAAGTATCAAGTTGGATAAGTCTCTGGGACCGGATGGGATGTACCCCAGGCTACTGTGGGAGGCGAGGGAGGAGATTGCTGAGGTTTTGGCGATGATCTTTGCTTCATCAATGCAAAGATTGATGAGGTTCTGGAGAATTGGAGGGTTGTGGATGTAGTTCCCTTATTCAAGAAAGGGAGTAGGGATTGCACAGGAAATTATAGGCCAGTGAGTCTTACCTCAGTGGTTGGTAAGTTGATGAAGAAGATCCTGAGAGGCAGGATTTATGAACATTTGGAAAGGCATAATGTGTTTAGGAATCATCAGCATGGCTTTGTCGTGCCTTACGGGCCTGATAGAATTTTTTTGAGGATGTGACTAAGCACATTGATGAAGGTAGATCGTAGAAGTCGTGTATATGGATTTTGGCAAGGCATTTGATAAGATACCCCATGCAAGGCTTATTGAGAAAGTAAGGAGGCATGGGATCCAAGGGGAAATTGCTTTGTGGATCTAGAACTGGCTTGCCCACATAAGGCAAAGAGTGGTTGTAGAATGTTCATATTCTGCATGGAGGCTGGTGACCTCAGGGATCTGTTTTGGGACCTCTACTCTTTGTGATTTTTATAAATGACCTGGATGAGGAAGTGGAGGGATGGGTTAGTAAATTTGCCAATGACACAGAGGTTGCGTATGTTGCAGATAGTGTGGATGGCTGTCAGAGGTTATAACGGGACATTGATAGGATGCAAAACTGGGCTGAGAAGTGGCAGATGGAGTTCATCCCAGATAAGTTTGAGGTGGTTCATTTTGGTAGGTCAAATATGATGGCAGAATATATATTAATGGTAAGACTCTTGGCAGTATGGAGGATCAGAGGGATCTTGGGGTCCGAGTTCATAGGACACTCAAAGCTGCTACGTAAGTTGACTCTGTGGTTAAGAAGGCATACGGTGCATTATCCATCAATCGTGGGATTGAGTTTAAGTGCCGAGAGGTAATGTTGTAGCTATATAGGACCCTGTCAGACCCCACTTGGAGTACTGTGCTCAATTCTGGTTGCCTCACTATAGGGAGAATGTGGAAACCATAGAAAAGATGCAGAGGAGATTTACAAGGATGTTGCCTGGAATAGGAGCATGCCTTATGAGAATAGGTTGAGTGAACTTGGCCTTTTCTCCTTGGAGTGACAGAAGATGAGAGGTGGCTTGGTAGAGGTGTACAATATAATGAGAGGCATCGATCATGTGGATAGTCAGAGGCTTTTCCCCAGAGCTGAAATGGCTAGCATGAGAGGGCATAGTTTTAAGGTGCTTGGAAGGAGGTACAGAGGAGATGTCAGGGGTAAGATTTTTACACAGAGAGTGGTGAGTGTGCGGAATAGGCTGCCAGCAGCAGTGGTGGAGGCGGAAACAATAGGGTCTTTTAAGAGACTCCTGATAGGTACATGGAGCTTAGAAAAATAGAGGGCTATGGGTAAAGCCTAGGTAGTTCTAAGGTTGGGACACGTTTGGCACAGCTTTGTTGGCCGAGGGCCTGTATTGTGCTGTAGGTTTTCTATGTTTCTATATTATCGGAACTTGCAGGAGACAGAAATGTTGTGAGATGCTTGGTATGTACAAAGAGTAAGTGTTGACTGGATTGTCAAGCCAATGTTGTATCATCTGTTCAGTATGAATTATTGTGGGTTGAGGTATCTTAAACTACCTGTTTCTTGTGTGTTGAATAATGTTGAAACCCCCTGTATTGCTCTGTCTTCTGAAGAGATGTGTTGATGTGCCAAACGGACATAACCATTTGAACAACACACACAAAATGCAAGAAGAATTCAGCAAGTCATGCAATATCTACTGAGGGGAATAAGAAGTCGACATTTCAGGCTGAGACCCTTTATCAGGATTCATGATGAAGTCAGGAAGCTGGAGTTCAGATGAATATATCAACCTCTTGAATTGCCACAGATAACTTTACCAACCACATTCCAAACTGATTCTACAACCTAGAGACATGTTTTCTGTGACCTGTAGACTCACTTTCAAGGATTCTTTACAGCTCATGTTCTCAGTAATTGTTATTTGCACAGTTTGTCCTCTTTTGCATGTTGTTTGCTTGTCGGTCTTGGTTTATGTAGGTTCTATTTTATTTTTTCTTTGTTCCTGTAAGTGTTTGCTAGTGTTACAAACCCCGTAACTGGGTCACTTACCAGCAAAGATAGAGAGGTCCGTTGAAGTCTGATGATACTATTTTTAACAGTATTTATTAGTAAAAATACACAAAATAATATCAATGCAAATATACAGATAATATACGTCGTCAATACTAAATCTAAAAGTGTGGGTATAATAATAATCAATAAGAAAAAAGCTCTATCGTTGTCTAGGGGATAATGTATTGTCCGACGGAAATATAAAGTTCACACAGTTCATGCAGGCTGCAGCCTTTGGGGCCCGCTGTGTGGCAAAGGTTGGAGAGAGAGAGAGATTTGGAGAAAAACTTGCCGACTTTTCCTTTTATGATTTAGATCCGTCGGAGTCTCGTTGGTGTGGCCGTTCACTTGTGGCCTCTCCTTTAGCTAAGCTGTTCTTCCGTGGTGAGCCCGCCAACCCAGGCAAAGGAGGATGCACACGAGCCCCCCACCGGCTGTCGCTATTAAATGCTGTCACGGGATTTCTAGCGTTTCTCCTAGTGCGTCTGAATGGGTTGTTCCCCAGACCCTCTTTTATCCTTACTCACGGGGTCTCAGATGTCAATCAGGTTGAGATGATGCAATCCCTCAACCAGCCCTCTCTGGTCACCCCCTGAGGGGCTTCAATGAATAGTACAGTACTCAATACACAATTCCGTCTCCAAGAGACAATAGCCGTTATCAGTGGTTTTGTTTCGCTGAGGCCAGGACACATTCCAAACCTTGTGGATTCTGCGTGTGTCTCTCTCATTTCCTGGGTCCCAGACCCAAATTAATAGCGATCTTGCGATTCTCAAAAAGGAGGGGGCGACTTTGTACCCTTCGGCCCCTCAGAGTTGTGTCACATTCGTAACACTGGAAAATGAATCTTGAGGTAGCATGGGCAGTAGACTTTGATAAGCAATTTATTTTGAACTTTGGTCTCAGTCAGGAAATGCTGCCTGAGGTCTGAGTCTCAGTCTACAAATGCTGCCTGAGGTGCTGAGTTCTGCCAGCAGTGTTTGTGTTTTGTTCCAGATTTCTGGCATCTGCAGAGTCTCTTGCTTTTAGTTTTCTGAGCCAGAAAACTTTTTTTTATCACTAGTACAAAGACTCCATTTTCCTTTAGCCCTGTCTGTTGCTCTACCCTTCCCGTTGCCCCATACATAGACCCTTTACAGACCGTTCAAAATGTAATCTTGCATGTGTAGAATATTGCTTTTTATTTTACATATTTATCTTGGTGTCTTAATTCACTTCATTCTTGAGTTGGAGATGTTGCTTAACAAAGCTGCAAGCTCCCAGGAATCATCTATCACCTTGCACTATCCAACTGCTGCTGCTTCAGGGCTCCCTTGAGTGTAGTTACATCCATTATATAAGATATTATTAAGCTATCATTAAGTTACATGCATTTATATGAAGTAAATCTAATATCCATATTATGTTAGAACTAATGATTAGAATTAAATCTGATAACATCCTTTAGAGAAAATATAACATTTTAAAAACTAGAATAAGCAAAGTGTATTATAAATATAGGCAATGCGTCTCTACAACTTAACCTGCTAAGTAACTAGAATAACTCCTATATAATTGGATCCCAGGCACAAAAGGAACATATATAGTTTAAAGAGCCTTTAGAGGCAGTCTGATGCGTTCACTCACTGGGAGAATAATACTTATTGGCAATGTTCATTGCCAGTCATGTGCAGAAATACGAACAGTGATAGAGCAAGGAAGGATAAGGCTGGGAATGTTACATTGAAGCTACTCATGGTTCTTGTATGCTGGGACCTGGGTGTAAAATGTACGTTTCAAAACTTAAATCAGTGTTGCATCAATACTGTGGCAACACAACAGATTCTGTTTTTGATCATGGCATCAGAATCACTTTTTAAAGTCTGAAATAAGGAACTGTATTAGGAACTTTAAAATGAAGATATTGTTATTGTATTGAAGTTAATTGTATTATTTCTTTATGAGAGATTTTTAGGTGAGCATGTGACAAAGCTATAATTTCCTTTTGTTTTGTTTCAGTGAAAAAAATATGAAGTGACATGACCTATAGGATATTCCTTCTCTTTGTGCACTTCCTGTAGTTTGGTTAAAATCTTGCTATGTGATAGTAAATACGTCTGCATGAAAACATTGCCATTGATTTTGGGCTGTTGTCTCGTTACTTTAAAGTTCAAAGTAAATTTATCATCAAACTATGTATATACAAACCCCATTTCCAGAAAAGTTGGGATATTTTCCAAAATGCAATAAAAACAAAAATCTGTGAGATGTTAATTCACGTGAACCTTTATTTAACAGACAAAAGTACAAAGAAAAGATTTTCAATACTTTTACTGACCAACTTAATTGTATTTTGTAAACATACCCAAATTTAGAATTTGATGGCTGCAACACACTCAACAAAAGTTGGGACAGAGGCATGTTTACCATTGTGTTACATCACCTTTCCTTTTAATAACACTTTTTAATCGTTTTGGAACTGAGGGTACTAATTGTAGTAGATTTGCAATTGGAAATTTTGTCCATTCTTGCTTGATATAAGACTTCAGCTGCTCAACAGTCCGTGGTCTCCATTGTCTGATTCTCCTCTTCATGATGTGCCATACATTTTCAATAGGAGATAGATCTGGACTGACAGCAGGCCAGTCAAGCACACGCACTCTGTCTACAAAGCCATGCTGTTGTAGCCCGTGCAGAATGTGGTCTGGCATTGTCCTGCTGAAATAAGCATGGATATCCTAGGAAGAGACGTCGCTTTGATGGCAACATATGTCTCTGTAAGATCTTAATATACACCTCAGAGTCAACGATACCTTCACATACATGCAACTCACCCATGTGGTGGGCACTGATGCACCCTGATACCATCACAGATGCTGGCTTTTGCACCTTTCGCTGATAACAGTCAGGATGGTCGTTTTGATCTTTGGCACGGAGAACTTGACGCCCGTTTTTTCCGAAAGCTAGCTGAAATGTGGTTTCATCTGACCACAGCAGAGTCTTTCGGTCCACCTGAGATGAGCTCGGGCTCAGAGAACTCACAGGCGTTTCTGCATAGAGTTGATGTATGGGTTCCTCCTTGCGTAATACAGTTTCAAGTTGCATTTCTGGATGTAGCGACGGACTGTGTTAAGTGACAATGGTTTTCCGAAGTACTGCCGAGCCTAGGTGGCTATAATTGTCACAGTAGCATGATGGTTTCTTAGGCAGTGCCTCCTGAGGGCTCGAAGATCACACGCATTCAACAGTGGTTTCCGACCTTTCCCTTTACGCACTGAGATGTCTCTGAATTCTCTGAAGCTTTTCACAATATTATGTACTGTAGATGTTGAAAGACCTGAATTCACTGCAATTTTGCATGGGAAATGTTCCTTTTGAACTGACTAACAATTCTGTCACGAATTTTGGCACAAAGGGGTGAGCCACGACCCATCCTTGCTTGCAAAGACTGAGCATTTGATGGACGCTACTTTTATACCCAGTCATGATACCTCACCTGCTACCAATTAGCCTGCTTAATGTGGAGTCTTCCAAACAGGTGTTACTTGAATATTCTGTGCTCTTTTCAATCTTATTTTACAATTAAGTTGGTCAGTAAAACTACTGAAAATCTTTTATTTGTACTTTTGTCAGTTATATAAAGGTTCACATGAATTAACATATCACAGATTTTTGTTTTTATTGCATTTTGGAAAATATCCCAACTTTTCTGGAAATGGAGTTTGTATAATGATATATTGCCCTGAGATTCAGTTTCTTATGACATTCACAGTAGAATAAAGAAATACAATAGAATCAATGGAAAGCTGTACACTAGTGGTCACCAACCCGTCGATGGTGATCGACTGGTCGAGCTTTGAGACTTTCCCAGTAGATCTCGAAAAAAAAAATAAATACACAAATACTGTTGAGAGATTGTTTCTGGGTTGTGGGGTTTTAGTTCCGTTCTTTCTGCCCAGTGCGCATGCGCATAGCTCCCCTGCACTACACAGTGTACTTCAGTGGTCCCCAACCACCGGGCTGCGAGGGAACAGTATGAGTTAGCTGCACCTTTCCTCGTTCCCTGTCACAGCCAATGTTGAATTTGAACCCATGCAAGGTCATCAGTCACCTAAATGCAGTGATACCCTCGCGCCAGTGTTCGCCTCGTGCAGACTGCGAGAACTGCCAATGCTACTGGCCCAGAGCGCGGACAGATGGGCGCCACCTCTAAACCTGTTTAGCACACCAAATGTCCGTGGGGAACCTGGTGCTAAAATATTCGCAGATGACCTAATTTGGGCTCAGGGTTTCGTAAGTAGCAGAGCAGCTACCTCACTGCGATCTACTGAAAGTCATCCCTCTAGTCAAACGTTTTTTGGCCGATAGATCCTACAAGGGGGGCAGGTGCAGGCCTGTCACACTCCTCGCTTGGTTGGTCACTCTCTCCAGACTGCAACTGCCGCGGCCCCGGCACGGGGACCTCCGGCCCTGACCTTGTCCTCTCATCCCACCCATGACCAGCTGCACTTGGCTAGGGACGTCTGGCGGGCAGAGGCTGGAGTTCGGGCTGGGAGGCTGTCTAATGAGGCAATGAAGTCCTCCAAACTGCTTCTGTACCAAGTCCAAGCACCCTGCACTTAAAGACGAACCTGCTGAGATTTTTCAGCGGAAGAAACGTGGGCAGTGCAGGACAGCAGCTAAGTGCCGAGAGCCGCAAAAATTAAACTGCGGAATAGACTGGACATAAGGAACCTGCTTCGAGTATCGCTGTATTCCCGTCGTGTTTAACACCCCCACCCCTCCTTGGCTGGTCCGCAAGAATATTGTCAATATTAAACCAGTCCACGTTGCAAAAAAACGGTGGGTACCCCGGTGTTTATGCATAATTTCTACTTCCGGGTTGCGGAGTTTTACTTCCGGTCTTTTCTGCCCCGGTGCGCGTGCGTGTAACTGATCGACCTGGGGTCGATCTTGCCTTTCACTAAGGCTGAGGTAGGGGATCTTGGGCTTAAAAAGGTTGCTGACCACTACTGTACACAAAGACTGATAATATGCTCAAAACAACGAACTATGAACATTCAAATTTTCAGAGATTAAGAATATGATTAAATAGAAAAATGCTGTTAATTTTCTCTTAAGAAATTAATTAAAAAAATCTTTCGATTAAGTAAATGTAGAAAATGCTGAAACACTCAGCAGGTCAGATAGCATCAATGCAAAGGAAAACAGTTGATGTTTAACTTGATTTGAGATATCCCTAACCCTGGCACTTGGGAGGCAATATACCATCCAGGACACAAAATACTCTGCAGATGCTGGGGTGAAAGCATCACGCAAGGCACACTGGAGGAACTTAGCAGGTCGGGCAGCATCCGTGGAAACAAACAATCAACATTTCCAAGGATGCTACCCGACCTGCTGAGTTCTTGCAGCATGTCACGTGTGTTGCTTTCACCCCAGCATCTGCAGAATATTTTGGGTTTACGATTTGCTACTCTGCTGCGAACTCTCTTCAAAGTATGCCTACCCTGAAGAAGTTTAAATCTTCCCTTCGACGGGAGCTCAGTGAGACCCTCTCTCACTGCTCCCCCTCTGTGATCTCTGCCTCTCTCCGAATCTTTGATCACATCCTGACCCAGACCCGATACCATCCAGGGTTCTCTCTTATCCCCAGACTCTCCTGTCTGTTCCCCTAATTACTGAATCCCCTATCAACACCACTCTTCTCTTCTCCCCGCTTTCCTTTTAAGCCACCGAGCCAGACTCTACTCCAGAGACCTGGTTGCTGCAGCTTTCCCTTAGTACGTTGATTTACCCCCGCCCACACAATTCAGTATCCAAATCAGTATACTTGTTATTGGGGGGAAAGGCCTATTGTTATTGGGGGGAAAGGCTTATTCCTTTCCCTCTCCTGACAGCCACCCAGTTGCCTGCCTCCTGCAACTTGGGTGTGACTAGCTCCCTTTAATTCATACTTACCACCTCCTGATGCTTCCGACTGAGCCATAAGCCACCCAGTTCCCTGACACATGATTGTAAGGAGCTGCACTCAGGTGCACTTTTCACAGATCTAACAACCAGGGAGACTGCAAGTCTCCCAGTCTCCCACATCTTGCAAGAGGAGCAGACCACTGACCTGGGGTCCATTACCACTGTTCAAGCTAGGCACAAATAAAGAAAAAGAAGCTTGACAAAAATCTCAGCCTAGCATCTGTCTCTCCTCAATGAAGCCCCTTGAGCCAAAGCCTTAGTTCCTCACTCTAACTCTGTTCCACTCACTCTGTGGCCACTTGACTTATAATAGCCACTTTTTATTGGCCTTTGCCTAACAACCCAAATGATCTCACACTGACTAAAGTCCTCACAGGGCTTGCACACTTTTTAAATCTTGTTTTACTCACTTGTTCTCTAACAGTCCTTTTGTTTATTTTTTGTTGTGTTTAACTTAATATGATTTCACTGATCAATTAAATCAATATATTTGACTAAAAATATTCTGCAAACAGTTGGTATTGTGAAAAATAGACTGATTATCTGTTCCCCTCTTACTGTATCTAGATATGATTGAAACTTTGTGCTTGCTTGTGGACATTTACTTCAGGTATTTAGATGATGGCTTGTAGAATGGTTAAAAATAATTTAAAATATTTAAAGGTTCCTGTAATCAGTAGGAGCAGTCCAGTTTTAACCATCAGCACTGAAACAAGCTTTCAGCCCGTCGTGCCCATATTGACTATCAATTACCCAGCTACTCTCATCCTGTTTACCAGCACTCAGTTAAATCAAGGCCTTCTCAGTCTTGATAATTTAAGTGTTTGTTAAGAGATTGTTTTATGTTGTGGAACTGTCCTGCATTCTCTCAGATGCTGCATTCCAAATTCCAATGATCCAATGATTCCAATGTTGGCCCCTTGAAGAATGAATTGGGAGAAATTGTTATGGGGAACAGGGAAATGGCAACAGAATTTAATGCGTACTTTAGATCTGTCTTCACCAGGGAGGACACAAGCAATCTCCCAGATGTATGGATGGGCCAGGGTCATAAGATATTAGAGGAATTGAGACAGATTGACATTAGGAAAGAAACTGTGATGAGTAGACTGGTAGGACTGAAGGCTAATAAATCCCTGGGTCCAGATGGTCTGCATCTGAGGGTTCTAAAAGAGGTGGCTCAGGAAATTGCGGATGCATTGGTAATCATTTTCCAATGTTCCTTAGATTCAGGATCAGTTCCTGAAGATTGGAGAGTGGCTAATGTTATCCCACTTTTCAAGAAGGGAGGGAAGGAGAAAACGGAGAACTATCGCCCTATTAGCCTAACGTCAGTCGTGGGGAAGATGCTTGAGTCCATTATTAAGGACGAAATATTGGCACATCTAGATGGTAGAAATAGGATTAGGCCGAGCCAGCATGGATTTACCAAGGGCAAATCATGCTTGACTAATCTGTTGGAGTTTTTTGAGGGTGTAACAAGGATGTTAGACGAGGGTAAGCCAGTGGATGTTGTGTACCTAGATTTTCAGAAGGCATTCGATAAGGTGCCACATAAGAGATTGGTGAGTGAAATCAGAGCTCATGGCATTGGGGGCAGGGTTTCAACATGGATAGAAAACTGGTTGGCAGATAGAAAGCAAAGGGTAGCAGTGAATGGGTGTTTCTCGGACTGGCTGGAGGTGACTAGTGGGGTACCACAGGGCTCTGTATTGGGACCACAGCTCTTTACGATTTATGTCAACAATTTAGATGAGGGCATTGAAAACTATATCAGCAAGTTTGCTGACGATACTAAACTGGGTGGCAGTGTGACATGCGAAGAGGACGTTAGGAGAATACAGGGAGACTTGGATAGGCTGGGTGTGTGGGCAGATACTTGGCAGATGTCATTCAATGTGAATAAATGTGAAGTTATTCACTTTGGAAGCAGGAACAAGAGGGCAGAGTATTGTCTGAACAGTGTAGAGTTAGGTAAGGGAGAAATGCAAAGAGACCTAGGAGTCCCTAGTTCACCAGTCAATGAAGGTGAATGAGCAAGTGCAACAGGCAGTGAAGAGGGCAAATGGAATGTTGGCCTTTGTTACAAGGGGAATTGAATACAAGAGTAAGGATGTCCTTTTGCATTTCTACAGGGCCCTGGTGAGACCACACCTGGAATATTGTGTACAGTTTTGGTCTCCAGGTTTAAGGAAGGACATTCTGGCAATTGAAGAAGTGCAGCGTAGATTCACTAGGTTGATTCCTGGGATGGCAGGGCTGTCTTATGCAGAGAGATTGGAGAGATTGGGCTTGTACACGCTGGAATTGAGGAGATTGAGAGGGGATCTGATTGAACCGTTTAAGATAATTAAAGGATTTGATAGGATTGAGGCAGGAAATATGTTCCAGATGTTGGGAGAGTCCAGTACCAGAGGGCATGGATTGAGAATAAGAGGTCAGTTATTTAAAACAGAGTTGAGGAAGAACTTCTTCTCCCAGAGAGTTGTGGAGGTGTGGAATGCACTGCCTTGGAAGATGGTGGAGGCCAATTCTCTGGATGCTTTCAAGAAGGAGCTAGATAGATATCTGATGGATAGGGGAATCAAGGGATATGGGGACAAGGCAGGGACTGGGTATTGTTAGTGAATGATCAGCCATGATCTCAGAATGGCGGTGCAGACTCGAGGGGCCGAATGGTCTACTTCTGCACCTATTGTCTATTGTCTATTGATCCTCTGGGTAAAAATAAAGCTGCTCCTCAAAACTGCATTCCCGTCATCTCAAAGCTAAACCATTAATGTTTTTGACTCTCAGCTTATGGAGAAAAGTTTTCTTTTATCTGTCCTTTCTGTGGAGAAAGGGATAGTCAATATTTTGGGTTGAGGCCCTGCTGAGGCAGTTTCTTTTGTGTGCAGCCTCCCATCTCATATGTTTTATGTCCTGGTGAAGGCTCATATCCGGTGCATCATCTTCTCCATCTATCTATTTGAGCTGCTGTCTATGGGGATCCTTAGCTTTGTAGACCATGGTTCCTCAGTTGTTGCGTTCACCCCAGGGTTTTACCATTTGTTATGTATGCCCTACCTTTTATTAGTCCTTCCAAATTTATCAGCTCATACTTATCAGGATTAAATTCCACCTGCAATTCTTCTGCCCATTTTACCAACAAATCAGTATCTTCCTGTAACTTAATACCATCCCCCATATTGCCAACAACACCACTAATTTTCATGTTACTTGCACACTTACTATTTATACCTCCTGCACTCTTATCTTATTCATTCATATATATATATATATAACAATAAGAATCTCAGTACTAATCCCTGGTCACAAGCTTCCAATCACAGAAGTAGCTGTCTACTCCTCATCATCAAGCCAATCTTGGATCCAGTTTGTGAACTTGATTTGGACAGAAAAAGGACCTTTTGCACCAGTGTTGCATGTTGGACATTGTCAAAGGCCTTACTTGTTGCAAGGAACAGGCGAACCCAAACGCAGGACACTGGCATGGAGATAGATTTAGCTTGTAGACAAGGGCTTGAGCGTGGCTGGAGCTGAACGGCAAACAGGAGGGTGAACGGAAAAGCAGGAGGCAGGTAAAACTCAACTTGAAACAAGGCGCTGCTGAAGCTGAACGGCAAACAGGAGACAAGCGGCAGGCAATACTTCTCTTGACACGAGCGTGGCTGGAGTTGAACGGCAAACGGAAAGGCAGGCGGCAGGCAATACTTACCTTGACACGAGCGTGGCTGGAGTTGAACGGCAAACGGAAAGGCAGGCGGCAGGCAATACTTACCTTGACACGAGCGTGGCTGGAGTTGAACGGCAAACGGAAAGGCAGGCGGCAGGCAATACTTACCTTGACACGAGCGTGGCTGGAGTTGAACGGCAAACGGAAAGGCAGGCGGCAGGCAATACTTACCTTGACACGAGCGTGGCTGGAGTTGAACGGCAAACGGAAAGGCAGGCGGCAGGCAATACTTCTCTTGACACGAGCGTGGCTGGAGTTGAACGGCAAACGGAAAGGCAGGTGGCAGGCAATACTTCTCTTGACACGGAGAGACAGAGTTACACAGATAAACCTTGGTACTGAAGTAAAACGTAGAATACACAATCCTACGCGGCCGGGAACATGAATTACCACACTGGCTAAAACAACAATCCAGCGATGAGTGGATGCAAAGCCGGGATATTTATGCTTCAGGTTTAGATGAGAATCAGGTGCCGCAATCCAAAGGGATTTAGGAGAATATGGGGAATTAACGGTCAGGACCATGACATTTCTCAAGTCTATGTAGGCAACATCAATTCCACAAAGTCAAAACTAACAGTTCTTTTGACAAGTAGAGTGTAATCCAGGGAAGCCAGATTTGCATTTATTTAAGGCAAATTGTACCTAAGTTGAATTTTGTGATGAGGGTTAAGTGGTTAATATGTCTTTGATAAAATACTCCATTATGAAATTGTTAGGTGGCCAACATATATATTGCATTGACTTTAGAACATCAAACGTTGTGTGTTCTAGGAAGGTGGGATATTAGGACCATTGCTATTCTTTATCTAAACTTGGATTTTGGTATGCAGGTCACTTGTCCCAATTTTGGAGATGACTTAAAATGTGAAAGAGTGTTATACAGTGAGGTGTATAACAATAGACTTCAAGATGTATATTGAACATAGAACATAGAAAGAAGAAAGCCCTTAACTTCAAGTGGAGTCATTGGGATGCTGTTGTGATAGCGATTTTTTTTTAGCAGGCTATCTTGCTTTTATGATGCCGAGTTGCTGGCGTGACACTCAACCCAACATGGATGGAAAGCGTGAAAGGGAGCTGGATGGATTCAAACTAGGGATCCTTCACTCCAAAGTCCGGTGCTGATACCACTACACCACCAACTGGTACAGAACATAGAAAGCCTACAGCACAATACAGGTCCTTTGGCTCACAAAGCTGTGCTGAACATGTACTTGCCTTAGAACTACCTAGGGTTACCCATAGCCCTCTATTCTTCTAAGCCCATGAACCTATCCAGGAGTCTTTTAAAAAAACCCTATCGTTACCACCTCCACCACTGGCCCCGGCAGCCCATTCCATACACTCACCACTTTCTGCGTAAAAAAACTTACCCCTGACATCTCCTCTTTACCTACTTCCAAGCACTTTAAACTATGCCCTCTCGTACTAGCCCATTTTCAGCCCTGGGAAAAAGCCTCTGACTATCCACATGATCAATGCCTCTCATTATCTTCTACACCTCTATCAGGTCACCTCTCATCCTCCGTCGCTCCAAGGAGAAAAGGCTGAGTTCACTCAACCTGTTCTCATAAGACATGCTTCCCAATATAGACAACATCCTTGTAAATCTCTGCACCCTTTCTATTGGTTTCCACATCCTTCCTGTAGTGGGGTGATCAGAAATGAGCACAGTACTCCAAGTGGGGTCTGACCAGAGTCCTATATAACAGCAACATTACCTCTCAGTTCTTAAACTCTATCCCATGATTGAAGGCCAATGCACCATATGCCTTCTTAACCACAGAGTCAACCTACGTAGCAGCTTTGAGTGGCCTGTAGACTCGGACCCCAAGATCCCTCTGATCCTCCACACTGCCAAGAGTCTTACCATTAATATATATTCTGCCATCATATTTGACCTAACAAAATGAACCACCTCACATTTATCTGGGATGAACTCCATCTGTCACTTCTCAGCCTAGTTTTGCATCCTGTCAATGTCCCACTGTAACCTCTGACAGCCCTCCACACTATCCACAACACCTCCAACCTTTGTGCCATCAGCAAATTTACTCATCCATCGCTCCTCTTCCTCCTCCAGGTCATTTATAAAAATCATGAAGAGTAAGGGTCCCAGAACAGAACCCTGATGCACCAACCTCCATGTATAATATGACCTGTCTACAACTACTCTTTGCCATCTGTGGGTAAGCCAGTTCTGGATCCACAAAGCAATTTTCCCTTGGATCCCATGCCTCCTTACTTTCTCAATAAGCCTTGTATGCAGCACCTTATTAAATGACTTGCTGAAATCGATATACACTACATCTACTGCTCTACCTTCATCAATGTGTTTAGTCACATCCTCAAAAGATTGAATCAGGCTCATAAGGCATGACCTGCCCTTGACAAAGCCATGCTGACTGGATGGCATCCGTTTGTGAGACCATTGATCTGCACCTGGAAAGTCTTGCTTCTGCCTCTCCAGGGCACAGGCCTGGGCAAGGTTGTATTGAAGACTGGCTGTTGCCCAAGCAGCAAGTCTCCCCTCTCCTCACCGCTGATGTTGTCCAAGGGAAGGGCAAGAGCTGATACAGCTTGGCACCAGTATCATTGCAGGAGTTGCCAGAACGAGGTTGAAGACAATGTCGGACTGCCTTAGGGACTCCAGCTCCAGATTTGTCCTCAGGGTTTATTCCCTAAGCATTTCCCATGAGTGGGTATGGCTGCAAGGCAGCAGAGTTTGAAATCAGAGTTTTCCCTCTCTTAGATGGACTGCCTTCCCAGGCTGACGAGCTCCATCTACCCGAAGCACTGGCTTTAAGGTGCCAGGACCCCACTTCGCCCCTTCTCCTGTCAGTAGAAATGGTTCCACTAGGCTTAGAGGCTAAGACACGAGAAGGCCAGGAGTTGGACTTGGTTGTCAGAGGCTATTTGAGGTGCATGGTGTGAGGAGTACTTTTAGATAGTGGGAGCTTGTCTACACTACCACTCCTCAGCTTGACAACATTGATGACTATTCCTAATCATACTATGCCTCTCCAAATGCTCATAAGTCCTTGAATAAAGTAACAACATCCACAACCCTCCAATCCTCTGGAACCTATCCTGCCATTGATGATGCACAGATCATCACTAGAAGCTCAGCAATCTCCCCCCTCGCTTCCCACAGTAGTCTGTCCCATCCAATCCCAGTGACTTTTCCAACTTGATGCTTTCCAAAAACTCCAGCACATCCTGTTCCTTAATATCTACATGCTCAAGCTTTTCAGTCTGCTGCAAGTCATCCCTACAATCGCCAAGATCCTTTTCCGTAGTGAATACTGAACTAAAGTATTGTTTAAATACCTCTGCTATCTCCTCCGTTTCCATACACACTTTTCCACTGTCACACTTGATTGGTCCTATTCTCTTATGCCTCATCCTCTTGCTCTTCACATACTTGTAGAATGCCTTTGGGTTTTCCTTAAGCCTGTCTGCCAAGGCCTTCTCATGACCCCTTTTGGCTCTCCTAATTTCATTCTTAAGCTCCTTCCTGCTAGCCTTATAATCTTCTAGATCTCTATCATTACCTAGTTTTTTGAATCTTTCATAAGCTCTTCTTTTCTTCTTGGCTAGATTTGCAACAGCCTTTGTACACCAGGGTTCCTGTACCCTACCATCCTTTCCTTGTATCATTGGATCATACCTATGCAGAACCCCACGCAAATATCCCCTGACATTTGCCACATTTCTTCCGTACATTTCCCTGAGAACATCTGTTTCCAATTTATGCTTTCAAGTTCCTGCCTGATAGCCTCATATTTCCCCTTTCTCCAATTAAATGTTTCCCTAGGTTGCCTGTTGCTATCCCTCTCCAATGCTATGGTAAAGGAGATAGAATTGTGATCACTATCTCCAAAATGCTCTCCCACTGAGAGACCTGACACCTGACCAGGTATATTTCCCAAAGCCAGATCAAGTACAGCCTCTCCTCTTGTAGGCTTATCTACATATTGTGTCAGGAAACCTTCCTGAACACACCTAACAAACTCCACCCCATCTTAACCTTTTGCTCTCGGGAGATGACAATCAGTATTTGGGAAATTAAAATCTCCCACCACAACAACCCTATTATTATTACAACTTTCCAGAATCTGTTCCCCTATCTGCTCCTTGATGTCCCTGTTGCTATTGGATGGTCTATATAAAAAAAAACACCCAGTAGAGTTATTGACCCCTTCCTGTTCCTAACTTCCACCCACAGAGGCTCCTATAGAAGGATACCTTTAATGGACAGGCATGTTATTACAAGTATTGACAAAAATGCTTATTGATACAATCAATGCAGACAAGATAATATGAAGGTTATAGTTCTAAATGAAGCCCTAAGAGAGACATTAGACTGTGTAAGTGCACAGATCTCTGAAGTTGTCAGAATACATAGCTTAAAGAAATTATCTTCAAAGAAGTATGCATGATTCTGTCTTATGAAAGGCATAGACTATAAAGGCCGGAAAAATAATCTGAATCTCTACAGAACATTACTTCAGCCACAACTGGGTATTGTTTTTCTGGTGGCTGCATTATAGGAAAGAGGTAAGATAAGGTAGTAGTTAAATAACTTTTGCAGGAATGAATTGGATTAATGAGAGATGACTTGATAGAAGTGTTCAAAACCAAGAAAGGTGCAACAAAAGTAAAAAAACTACAGATTTAAGATGATTGGCAAAGGAACTTGGATGACATGATGAAAAGTCTTTCTGAGCATCAGGTAGTCATGATATGGAACTTACTGTCAGTACCTCCTGTTGAACTCTGTCTTTTTGTGTGCTTCCTCCTAGCTGACAGTCTGTGGTTTTGTATTGCCATTTGCTCCAGTTCCCACTCCTGCTCTACTCTGGTCCCCTGTATTACTGAGAATAAGGAGAATCAGCACCCGTTCCTGTCTGTACTGTGGCCAACCAGGCCATTTCATCTCCACCTGCCCAGTAAAAGCCAGCACTCACCAGTAGGATGAAGAGTACTGGTGAGTGTGACTCCTGTCCGGCCCTCCTCGACGCCTCTCACTATCATTCCTGCTTCTCTGGAGTGGAGTGTCCAACGCTGAGCAGTCTCCATTTTGGTCGATTCTGGTGAAGAGGGGCATTTTATCAATTTGGGCTTGGCTGCCCAGTGGGGACTACCCACGTCCGCTCTCCAGTCACCAATGGTGACCAACGCCTTGAACAGTCAGAGACTGGCTAATATCACCCATGTCACGGCCCCGGTGCATCTAAGTTTATCCAGCAACCTTCATGAACAGTTAACCCTTTATGTTATTGACTCTCCTCAAGCTCCCATTGTCCTGGGTCATCCCTGGTTAGTTAAACACAACACCCACATTGACTGGCTCAATTTCAAGATTGTAGGCTGGAGCCTATTCTGTCACCCACTACCTCCAGCATGCTCATATCCCCTTGTCTCCAAGCCCAGGTCCCACGAGAAATTTCCAGACTTTAGTGCCATCCCTCCTGAATACATGGACCTCAAGGCTGTATTCAGCAAGCCCCGGGCCTCTCCCCTGCCGCCTCATCGTCCATATGATTGCACCATTGACCTCTTGCCTGCACATCTCCCCCAAGGGGCCGCCTGTATTCACTGTCTGTACCTGAAGCAGAAACCATGAATAAGTACATTCAATAATCTCTGGCTGCAGGCATCATCCAGCCTTCTTCCTCCCCTGCTGGTGCTGGTTTTTTCTTTGTTGAAAAGAAGGACGGCTCCTTGCATCCATGCATTGATTACCGGGGACCGAATGAAGTCGTTGTTAAGAACCATTACCCTCTTCTGTTCATGACCTCAGCAGTTGAACTACAAGGAGTCTCAGTTTTCGATAAGCTTGATCACTGTAACGCTTAGCATCTTGTCCACATCCGCGAAGGGGACGAGTGGAAGACGGCCTTCAACACCACCTCAGGCCATTACGAGTATCTGGTCATGCCATTTGGTCTCACCAATGCCCCTGCCATCTTCCAAGCCCTGGTAAATGACATTCTCAGGGACATGCTGAACCAATCTGTGTTTGTGTATCTCAGTGACATTTTGATTTTTTTCTAAGTCCCTTGCTGAACACACAGGTCACATATGCAGAGTTCTCCAGCGCCTTCTGCAGAACCAGCTCTTTGTGAAGGCTGAGAAGTGTGAGTTTCATCACAATACTGTCTCCTTCCTTGGGTATGTAATTTCAGGTGGACCAACAGAAGGTCAAGGTGATTGTTGAATGGCCTTAACCCTTGACTCACCGGGAGTTGCAACGCTTCTTAGGCTTCTATCGCAGCTTCATCAGAAATTATCGCAGCTTCATCAGAAATTACAGTACCCTGGCTGCACCACTCACTGCTCTTACCCCATTGGCTGTCAGATTCACCTCTGCCCCTATCCTGATTCAACCCGACACCAACTGGCAGTTCATTGTGGAGGAGGATTCATCTGACATTGGTGTAGGAGCTGTTCTCTCTCAGCGCTTGGCCAAGGATGAGAAGGTACACCTCTGCGCCTTCTCTCACTGCCTCTCTCCCATGGAGCAGAATTACGATGTCGGAAACTGGGAGCTCTTGGCTGTGAAGCTAGTTGTGGAGGAGTAGAGGCATTGGCTGGAGGGAGCAAAGGTGCCATTCTTAGTCTGGACTGATCACAAGAATCTGGAATATATCTGTACGGTCAAACGTCTCAACTCCTGTCAAGCTCGTTGGTCCCTGTTTTTCTCAAGATTCAATTTTACTCTGTTCTTCCACCCTGGTTCCAAGAATGGGAAACCTGATGTCCTCTCCCAAAGATTTCCTACCTCTGAGACCACTGAGGTCCCCGATGTCAACCTCCCTGCCACCTGTCTCATGGGTGGAGCGCAATGGGACATTGAATCCATTGTGCAAGCTGCTCAGCAGACCGAGGCAGCCCCTAGCCAATGCCCCACTAACCGTGTTTACGTTCCCAGCTCTGTCCACTCACAAGTATTGCAGTGGGGTCATTCTTCCCGATTATCCTGTCACCGTGGAACTAAATGTACTCAGGCCTTCATCAGTTGGCCGTTCTGGTGGCCCTCCATGGGAGATGATATCCACAACTTTGTCTCAGCCTGCTCAGTCTATGCTCAAGGCAAGAACTCTAACTGGTCACCCGCTGGTCTGTTACAACCCATGTCTATCCCCAAGAGACCCTGGTCCCACATTGCCCTGGATTTTGTCACCGGTCTTCCCCCATCAGATGGTAATACCACCAATCTCACAGTAGTTGATCATTTCTTGAAGACTGTACACTTCATTCCTTTACCTAAACTCCCGTCTCCCAAAGAAACGACCAAATTACTAGTACTGTATGTTTTTAAATTACATGGTTTACCTGTAGATGCTGTGTCAGACAGGGGCTCTCAATTCACATCCAACTTCTGGAGGGCATTCTGTAATCTTCTGGGTGCTTCTGTGAGTCTGTCTTCAGGATTCCTCCCCCAGACTAATGACCAGACTGAGCAGGCCAACCAACATCTAGAGACTGTATTGCGGTGTCTGGTCTGCCAGAATCCCTCCGCGTGCAGTCAGCAGCTACCCTGGGCCGAGTACGCCATAAACTCTCATCCGTCCTCATCCACTGGTCTGCCCCCTTTTGAGTGCTGCCTTGGCTACCAACCTCCACTGTTTCCTGCCCAGGAGGAGGAGGTTGGTGTTCCACATGCCGTGGAGGCGCACTTGCTCTGCCCTTCTTCGTGCCTCTGCTAGGATTAAGCGTCAAGCTGACCACCATTGCTCCAAGGCCCCACGTTACCATCAGGGACAGCGTGTGTGGCTTTCAACCTGAGACCTGTCCCTCAAGGTGGATTCCTGCAAGCTCGCCCCTTGCGTCATTGGCCCCTTTCCCATTGCTAAAGTCATCAGCCCTGCTGCCAGCCATCTCAGGCTCCCCTCCACTTTCCACTGCATTCATCCCACCTTCCTGCATCAAGCCTTTCATGAGCCACCCTTTGTGTCCTGTCCCCAGACCCCTCACTTCCCCATGCTCATCGATGAGTCAGAGGCCTTCACAGTGCATTGACTGCTGGACGTTTGTCACCGGGGCCATGGCCTCTAGTACCTCGTGGACTGGGAGAGCTACAGTCCTGAGGAGAGGTGCTGGGTCCCTGCCCTTAACATCCTGGACCCCACTATCATCAGGGACTTTCATTGCCAGCACCCGGCTCTACCTGCTGTAATGCCAGGAGGCATCCATATTGGGGAGGGTACTGTCAGTACCTCCAGTTGAACTCTGTAGTTTTGTGTGTTTCCCCCTTGCTGTCAGTCTGTGGTTTTGTATTGCCATGTGCTCCTGTCCCTGCTCCTGCTGTACTCCAGCCCCTGCATTTCTGAGTACTCTGTCTCTCATCTGCTTCTCATTATTACTGTATTGTCGCCACCTGTGTCTCATTGTGCACCACCTATCATCTGCCTCTCTGTTTATTGTTCAGTGTATTCCAGTCCTTTGTTTTCACCTGTTGTTGCCAGATTGTGCCAGGGAATTTTCCTGAGCCTTTCAAGCATTTGTATCTGTGCTCTTGTGTGTCTGAATATCGATTCTGCCTGTTTCCCCAGTTCTGGTTTTTGGATTTCTCTGGATGTTTTGATCTCTGCCTTCCTGATGCTTACCTCATGGAAGGGATGGCAGAAGCAGCTTTCAAAAGGAGATTTCATCATACAGTGTAATCAAAATTCACAAGTAAATTTATTATCAAAATACTTACTTCACCACTTGCAACCCTGAAATTCATCTTCTTGTGGGTAATCACATTAAATACAAGAAACACAATCGAATCAATGAAAGACTACATCCAGCAAGACAGACAACAAGTTGTGCAAATACTACAGGAAAGAGGGAAAAAAAACTAAATGATGCAGTTTGAGTACCCCTTATCTGAAAAGCTCAGGACCAGAAGTTTTTTGGATTTTGGGTATTTTTAGAATTTGGAATGTAAAATGAGATGGCCTGCATCATTTCTGACTCTGAATATATGTGCTACTGGTAAGCGGCCTGTCTTATACTTGTTTGTTGCATTTGTATTGATGCAAGTCATTCAACATGTTGGATTTTCAGCAGCGATGATCTTGGCAATAAATTTCTGTGTAGCTTTGTGACCACAAATCTTCAAATTAATTAATGATGTTCCATTCCTTAAATTTCTGCAACCAGCTGCTGAATATTCACTATTGCCTTCAATTTTCAGTTAGTTGTGATAGCTTTTTGCTTGTTTCATAATCAGCATGTTGTTAAGTGTTCACTCCAGCACTGATGAATCTACTCTTTCAATACACCATTGAGATGGTCAGTTTTTGCTTTCTACTGTTACTCTATTTTTCATTAACTTCTGTTCATTACACGTAGTATATGATGTCACATCTTAGAACTGTCTGTGGTGTGCAGAGACTTGCCTTCACTCGTGATGTCACGTCAGCACTCAGAGACCCTTCAGTTGACATGAATGGTCTTCATCTGTATTTAAACAATTATATGATCCCTTGATTCTATGCCATGCATATTGGTTGCATGGCTTAGGATGTACAGTACTTTGGCTGTTACCTTAGTTGCTTCAGTTATCTAAAGAGGACCGGTGAGTCTTACGTCGGTGGTATGCAAAGTGCTGGAAGGGATTCTTAAGGATAGAGTCTACGAGCATTTGGAGAAGTACAGTCTACTCATGGATAGTCAACATGGCTTTGTGAAGGGAAGATCGTGCCTCACGAGACTGAGTTTTTTGAAGAGGTAACAAAAGAAATTGATGAGGGTAGGACAGATGTGGTCTACATGGACTTTAGCAAAGCATTTGACAAGGTCCCTCATGAGAGACTCATCTAGAAAGTCATAAGGCATGGGATAAGTGGAACCTTGGCTGTTTGGATAAAAAAATTGGCTTAAAGGAAGAAAGCAGAGGGTAGTTGTGGAAGGAAAGTATTCTGCCTGGTGGTCAGTGACTAGAGGAGTGCCGCAGGGATCTGTCCTGGGACCCTTGCTATTTGTGATTTTTATTAATGACCTGGATGCAGAGGCGGAAGGATGGGTAAGTAAGTTTGCAGATGACATGAAGATTCGAGGAGATGTGGATGGAGCTGTAGGTTGTCGAAGGTTACAAGAGGATGTAGACAGGCTGCAGAGTTGTGCAGAAAAATGACAGATGGAGTTCAATCTGGACAAGTGTGAGGTGATGCATTTTGGAAGGACAAACCAGAAGACTGAGTACAGGATTAATGGTCAGTTACTTAAGAGTGTGGATGAACAAAGGGACCTTGGGGTTCAAATCCATACATCCCTCAAGGTCGCTGCTCAGGTTGATAGGGGAGTTAAGAAGGCCAGGGGATGCTAGGCTTCATAAACAGGGGGATTGAGTTCAAGAGAAGAGAGGTCATGTTGCAACTCTACAAATCTCTGGTGAAACTGCACTAGAGTATCGTGTTCCATTCTGGTCACCTCATTATAAGGAGGATGTGGAAGCTATGGAGAGGGTGCAGAGGAGATTTAGCAGGATGTTGCCTGGTTTGGAGAACAAGTCATATGAAGCAAGTTTAACAGAGCTGGGACTTTTCTCTTTGGAGCGTAGAAGAATGAGAGGGGACTTGATAGAGGTCTACAAGATCATGAGAGGCATAGATAGGGTGGTTGGTACCTTTTTCCCAGGGCACCAATAGCGAACACCAGAGGGTATATGTACAAAATTAAGGGGAGGAAGTTTAGGGGAGACATCAGGGGTAAGTTTTTCACACAAAGGGTTGTGAGTGCCTGGAATGACTTGCCGGGGGGATGGTGGTGGAGGCTAAAACATTTAGGGGTATTTAAGAGCCTCTTGGACAGGCACATGGATGAAAGAACAATGGAGGGTTATGGGGTAGTGTGGGTTTAGTACATTCTTTTAAGGATTATATGGGTCAGCACAACTTGGAGGGCTGAAGGGCCTGTACTGTGCTGTAGTGTTCTATGGTTCTGTGGTTCTAAGAACTTGTTCATAAAGCACATTTTACAGTATTGGGAAGAAATACTGGACCTCCTCTCAGGGAACGAGGAAGACCATGTAACTGAACTGGCAGTTAAGAGGCGCTTTGGGTCCAGAGACCACAATTGTATCAAATTTAAAATAGTTATAGAAATGGCCTAGTGGATAAGGCATCGGTCTAGTGATCTAGTGGTTTGAGTCTGAGCTGAGGCAGCATGTTGTGTCCTTGAGCAAGGCACTTAACAACACATTGCTCTGTGGTGCCAAGCTGCTTGGGTCCTAGTGCCCTTTCCTTGGACAACATCGGTGGCTTGGAGAGGGGAAGGCTTGCAGCATGGGCAACTGCTGGTCTCCCATAAAACACTGCCCAGGAGTGCACAAACCTTCCAAGGCGCAAGTCCATGGTCTCACGAGACTAACGGATGCCAAGAGAAATGAAAAATAGAGTAGCACCAAGGGTTAAAGTTCTGAACTGGACAGTGAATGGCTGGACACTGATGAGTGTTGTGGAAAAGAGGGACCTGAGCGTATACAGTTCACTGCTTCAGTAGATGTGGTGAAGAAAACACTTAGAATGTTGGCCCCTCCAATTCGCCTATCAGACCCGACTAGGAGTTGAGATGCCATTGTCTACCTGCTGAACCGTGTCTGCGCCCACCTGGACAAGCCGGCGAGCACTGTGAGGGTCATGTTTTTTCACTTCTCCAGTGCGTTCAACACCATCCGCCCTGCTCTGCTGGGTGAGAAGTTGACAGTGATGCAGGTGGATGCTTCCCTAGTGTCATGGATTATTGATTACCTGACTGGCAGACCGCAGTACGTGCGCTTGCAACACTGTGTGTCAGACAGAGTGGTCAGCAGCACTGGAGCTCCACAGGGGACTGTCCTGTCTCCGTTTCTCTTCATCGTCTACACCTCGGACTTCAACTACAACACAGAGTCTTGCCATCTTCAGAAGTTTTCTGATGACTCTGCCATAGTTGGATGCATCAGCAAGGGAAATGAGGCTGAGTACAGGGCTACGGTGTGAAACTTTGTCACATGGTGCGAGCAGAATCATCTGCAGCTTAATGTGAAAAAGACTAAGGAGCTGGTGGTGGACCTGAGGAGGGCTAAGTCACCGGTGACCCCTGTTTCCATATCCAAAGGGTCAGTGTGGACATGGTAGAGGATTACAAATACCTGGGGATACGAATTGACAATAAAGTGGACTGGTCAAAGAACACTGAGGCTGTCTACAAGAAGGGTCAGAGCTGTCTCTATTTCCTGAGGAGAATGAGGTCCTTTAACATCTGCCGGACAATGCTGAGGATGTTCTACGAGTCTGTGGTGGCCAGTGCTATCATGTTTGCTGTTGTGTGCTGGGGCAGCAGGCTGTGGGTAGCAGACACCAACAGATTCAACAAACTCATTTGTAAGCCAGTGATGTTGTTGGTGTGGAACTGGACTCTCTGACGGTGGTGTGTGAAAAGAGGATGCTGTCCAAGTTGCATGCCATCTTGGACAATGTCTCCCATCCACTCCATAATGTACTGGTTAGGCACATGAGTACGTTCAGCCAGAGACTCATTCCACCGAGATGTAACACTGAGGGTCATAGGAAGTCATTCCTGCCTGTGGCCACCAAAGTTTACAACTCCTCCCTCAGAGTGTCAGATACCCTGAGCCAATAGGCTGGTCCTGGACTTATTTCCACTTGGCACAACTAACTTATTATTTAATTATTTATGGTTTTATATCGCTATATTTCTACACTATTCTTGGTTGGTGCGGCTGTAACAAAACCCAATTTCCCTCGGGATCAATAAAGTATGTCTGTCTGTCTTTTCAATGACAACATGACTCAATGTCAGCAAGACCAAGGAGCTGATTATTGACTTCAGGAGAAGGAAAACGAAAGTCCATGAGCCAGTCCTCATGGATCAGAAATGGAGGGTCAGCAACTTCAAATTCCTTGGTGTTATCATTTGAGAGGATCTGTCCTGGGCCCAGCATGTAATTACCATTACGAAGAAAGCAGTGCAGAGCCTCCACTCTCTTGAAAGTTGCAAAGATTTGGCACGTCATCTAAAGCTTTGACAAACTTCTATAGATGTGTGGTAGAGAGTATATTGACTGGTTGTATCATCGCCTGATATGGAAACATTAATGCCCTCGAGCGAAAAAGCCTACAAAAAATGATAGCCCAGTCCATCAGTGGTAAAGTCCAGTCCACCACTGAGCACATCTACATGGAGCATTGTCACAGGAAAACAGCATCCATTATCAAAGACCCCCACCACCTAGGCCATGCTCTCTTCTTGCTGCTGCTATCAGGAAGAATGTACAGGAGCCACAGGACCTATACCATCAGGTTCAGCAACAGTTATTATCCCTCAGTGATCAGGCTTTTGAACCAGAGGGGATAACTTCACTTGCCCATGACTGAACTGTTCCCAGAACCTATGGACTCTTCATCTCATTTTCTTGATATTTATTGCTTATTTATTATTATTAATAATATTTATTTTTCATATTTGTACTTGCACAGTTTGTTGTCTTTTGTACAACCTGTAGTGGTCTTTCACTAATTCTATTGTGTTTCTTCTATATGCTGTGATTCCCTGCAAGAAAATGAAAGTCAGGGTTGTAATACGTGTGCTTGCAACACTGTGTGTCAGACAGAATGGTCAGCAGTACTGGGGCTCCACAGGGGACTGTCCTGTCTCCGTTTCTCTTCACCATCAACACCTCGGACTTCAACTACAACACAGAGTCTTGGCATCTTCAGAAGTTTTCTGATGACTCTGCCATAGTTGGATGCATCAGCAAGGGAGATGAGGCTGAGTACAGGGCTACGGTGAGAAACTTTTGTCTCATGGTGCAAGCAGAATCATCTGCAGCTTAATGTGAAAAAGTCTAAGGAGCTGATGGTGGACCTGAGGGGGGCTAAGGCACTGGTGACCCCTGTTTCCATCCAAGGGGTCAGTGTGGACCTAGTGGAGGATTACATGTACCTGGGGATAACGAATTGACAATAAACTGGACTGGTCAAAGAGCACAGGCTGCCTACAAGAAGGGTCAGAGCCGTCTCTATTTCCTGAGGAGACTGAGGTCCTTTAACATTTGGCGAACGATGCTGAGGATGTTTTACGAGGCTGTGGTGGCCAGTGCTATCATGTTTGCTGTTGTGTGCTAGGGCAGCAGGCTGAGGGTAGCAGACACTAACAGAATCAACAAACTCATTCGTAAGGCCAGTAATGTTGTGGGGGGGGGGGGGGGGTGGAACTGGTCACTCTGACGGTGGTGTCTGAAAAGAGGATGCTGTCCAAATTGCATGCCATCTTGGACAATGACTTGCATCCACTCCATAATGTACTGGTTAGGCACAGGAGTACATTCAGCCAGAGACTCATTCCACCGAGATGCAACACTGAGCGTCATAGGAAATCATTCCGGCCTGTGGCCATCAAACTTTACAACTCCTCCCTCGGAGTGTCAGACACCCTGAGCCAATAGGCTGGTTTCCACTTGGCATGATTAACTTATTATTATTTAATTATTTATGGTTTTATATTGCTATATTTCTTCACTATTCTTGGTTGGTGCGGTTGTAACAAAACCCTATTTCCCTCGGGATCAATAACGTATGTCTGTCTGTTCATCGCTTAGTAATCGAGTTTAAGAGTAAGGATGAGGCACTTGGACGGGCACATGGAGGGGAGGGGCTTGTACCTATGATCTATAATCCAAATTCTTCTTTAGAACTTGGAGTGAAGCCAGTAGTAGTGGCTCCAGACTTTTCTGACAAGTGATGCTCAAATAATATATGACCATGAACATTCATATGACAGAATTGGACCTCGAGACTGATTGCTCCATGTTCTCCTTTAGCTTCTTGCTCATACCAACCCATCTAAATCCCAACTGACTTCCCAAGTATTTCTATTGTTTAGTCCAGTCTCTCGTAAATCATTTACTACTTAACCTGTCCTCTCTAAACCCATCTTTGCTCAATGAACCTGTTCAAGATAATTTACGGTTGTGAAATAAAGTGAGTCTCAGGTCATGTTGCTGACATGTAACTCCCTGCTATTTTCAGTCCAGGTCTGATATTTCCCTGATATCTTCCTGTCTTTGCTGTAAAAATCCATTTATTCTCAGGCTCTAATGGAAGGATCAATTTGACTTTTTAATGTTCCTTGTGCAGTCTTCTGTAAATAAGATGCTAGTTAAATACACTGCATGTCTCTGCAGACATCCCTACAAAGCAATCAATGAGTTTTTCCATCCACTCATCTTGTTTTCCACACTGCTGATTGTATCTGCGTCTAAATCCCTGAACACCATATCAGAACCCTCACTCAGCCCAGTCTCTGTCCTGATTGCAGCATACTTAGCAAAATGAGGCAAATTTGTTCATTATTGTCACATGTTTGAAGATACAGTGGAAGCACCATGCTTGATCTCATCAAGTCAGTATATTAAAGTAGTACCAGGGAAAAACAATAACAGAATGCAGATCAGATGTTATGGATGGAAGGAAGTGCAGTGCAGGCAGACAGGAAGGAGCAAGGCCATGACAAAGTAACTTGTAATTGAATTGACTTTATTTCTTACATCCTTCACATACATGAGTAAAAATCTTTACATTGCACATTTAGATGGAGATGTAATGTGCAATCATAATGATTTATAATAAATAGAACAGTCAATGTAATATAGAGTACACTCAAATAAGTGTGAGTTCATCAGTCTAATGGCCTGGTGGAAGAAGCTGTCCCAGAGACTGTTGGTCCTGGCTTTTATGCTGTGGTACTGCTTCCCAGATGGTAGCAGCTGGAATAGATTGTGGTTGAGATGGTTTGGGTCCCCAGTGATCCTACGGGCCCGTTTTACACACATGTCCTTGTAAATGTCCTGACTCATGGGAAGTTCACAACTACAGATGCGCTGGGCTGTCCGCACCACTCTCTGCAGAGTCCCGTGATTAAAGGGGGTGCAGTTCCCATAACAGGGAGTGATGCAGCCAATCAGGATGCTCTCAATTGTGCCCCTGTAGAAAGGATCTGGGGCCTATACCAACCTTCCTCAACCATTTGAGGTGAAAGAGGCGCTGTTTTGTCAAGGGTTTGTCTTGTTGATCAATAGTCATATAATATTAGGATAGAAGCTGTCCTTGTACCTGATGGTACATGTTTTCAGGATTTTGTATCTTCTACCTGATGGAAGGGGGGCAGAATGGAGAATGTGCGGCATAGGTTGGGTCCCTGATTACGATTATAGGACCATAAAATATACGAGCAGAATTAAGCCATTTGGCCAATCGAGTCAGCTCCATTGTTCAATCGTGACGGATCCTTAATCTTCTCCTCAGTCCCACTGCCCTACCTTCTCCCCATTTCCTTTGATACCTTGTCCAATCAAGATCTGTGCCTTATAACCTGGTCTCCACAGCTGCCTGTGGTAAATTCCATAAATTCACCACACTCTGGCTAAAGAAATTCCTCTGTATCCCTGTTTGAAATGGACGCCCCCTCTGTCCTGAGGCTGTGACTGAGACTTCCCCACCATGGCAAACAGTCTTTCCACATCTACCCTGTATAGGCCTTTCAACATTCAAAAGGTTTCAGTGAGATAAATCCTCATCCTTCAAAATTCCAGCAAGTACAGACCCAGAGCTATCAAATGTTCCTCGTATGATAACCAGTTCATTCCTGGAATCATCTTTGTGAACTTCCTCTGAATCCTCTCCAAAGCCAACACATCTCTTCTTCAATGAGGAGCCCAAAAATGTTCACAATACTCAAGGTGAGTCCTCAGCAGTGCCTTATAAAGCCTCAGCAACATATCTTTTGTATTCTAGACCTCTTGAAAAGAATGCTAATATTGCATTTGCTTTCCTCACCACCGACTCTACCTGCAAGTTAACCATTAGGGTGTTCTGCACAAGGACTCCCCAGTCCCTTTGCATCTCAGATTTTTGGATTTTCTCCTTATTTAGAAAATAGTCTGCACATTTATTTTTTTAACCGAAGTGCATGACCATGGAGCTTTCAACATTATATTTCTTTTGCCACTTCCTTGCCCATTCTCCTAATCTGTTTAAGTCCTTCTGCAGCCTACCTGTTTCCTCAACGCTACCTGCCCCTCCACCAATCTTTGTATCATCTTCAAACTTGGCAACAAAGCCATCTATTCCATCATCTAAATCTTTTATATATAGCGTAAAAAGAAGTGGTCCCAACACTAACCCCTGTGGAATGGCACTAGTCACTGGCAACCGAACAGAGAAGAATCCTTTTATTCCCACTCTCTGCCTCCTATCAATCTGCAGTGCTGTAACCATGCCAGTAACTTTCCTGTAATACCACGGACTCTTAACCTGGTAAGCAGCCTCATGTATGGCGCCTTGTCAAAGACTTCCTGTAAGTCCAAATACACAACATCCATGGCAGCCCCTTTATCTATCCTATGTGTAATCTCCTCAAAGAATTCCCAACAGGTTCATCAGGCAAGATTTTCCCTGAAGGAAACCATGTTGACCTTGTCCTATCTTGTCCTATGTCACCAAGTACTTCATAACTTCATCCTTCACAATTGACTCCAACATCTACCCAAGCACTGAGGTCAGGCTAACTGGTCTATAATTTCCTTTCTTCAGAGTAGAGTGACATTCACAATTCTCCAGTCCTCTGGCATCATGCCAGAGTCCAATGATTTCTGAAATATCATTACTATCACCGCCACAATCTCTAATGCTACTTGTTACAGAACGCTAGGATGAAGTTCATCTTGTCCAGGTGGCTTTTATACCCTTAGGTCTTTCAGCTTCTTCAGCACCTTCTCTGTTATAATAGTAACTGCACTCACTTCTATCTCTTCACTTGCACCTTGCATCATCTGGCATACTGCTCATGTCTTTCACAGTGAAGACTGATGCACAATCAGATGTAGAACTACTGCTGCAGGGATTGCATGCCCATTCCTTTCTATAAGGTGAAACCTGACAGCATAAGTGACAGTAATGCTTCACTCCCGCATGAGCTGTACTCCTTTTATGAATGCTTTGAAAGGTAGAATACCACTATACCTGTGTGAATCCCCACAATATCTGGTGACCTCCAACTCAGAGGCTGATTCAGAACATCCTGCAAGATGGTGAACTCTTGTAAGGCATCAAGTCCCGATAGTGTACTGGCAAGACGCTGAAAACCTGTGCCAACCAGTGGGCTGATATGTTCAGGGACATCTTTAACCTCTCACTACTGCACTCCAGATATTGGAATCTGGAACAACACACAAAATGCTGGAGGAATTCAGTGGCTCAGAGAGCACCTATAGAGGGAAATGGACAATGATGAGGACAAGATAACAGCACCTCATATTCTGCATGGGTAACCTACAGCCTGGCACCATGAATATTGAATGCTCCAACTTCCAGTGAATGCTCTAATTCTTTTCTTTCTCCCCGTAATCTACCTGGCCCCCATCACCATGTCTCTTTTCCTTTCCCCCTATCTTCTTTATCTGTCCATCGTCTATACACTCCTCCTCTCACTGGCTCCCCTCCCCTACTATTCCCCGCAAAGATGTAACTGGCCCTACTGAATTGCTCCAGCATTTTGTGAGCAGCTTCTGCAGTTTGCCTGATTGAAATCCTCCTCTGAATCCTTTGAAGTAGAACTTGTGTGCAACCATGTTTTTATGCTGGTTACATCTATTCCCTGATTGCAGACCACTCATTCCAAGATGCCAATCGTGTCTTCAATTTCAGGGCATCTTATGTCATGAGTATGACTTCAAGTGTAGGCTACTTTTGTTCACTGCTTACTTGTCCAGCTATTGCTTCCCAGGCATGTAGAAGTTCTTAACTATCTTCAAAGGGGTAGTCTCAAAGTTGTGCTTATGGTGAAGCTAAATGGGTCTATGTAAGAAATGGGTGTTTGCCATTTACAAGATATAAGTCGGAAGAGATTCTGGAATTAAGGTGAAAGGGAATGGGGCGAGATATGAGCATTTTATCCACCACCTCTGCACTGCTGCTCATCAGAGACACTGAGGGTTGCTGTTCCTGACAGCAGTTACATGTCAGCCTCTATTGCAAGAGAATGTCAGGAGTTAGAATTTGATGATGTGTTCACTGACTTTGGCAATAGAGGTAAGATCCTGAAAAGCATGAAACCCTGTCTGGGGCTTGACTCAATGAGCTTATTTGCTATCTTCTCCAATGATAGTTTGACTTGTGTACTACTTCTGGGGTGTACACCTCTTTCTAGCTGGTCCATCTTCTCAGGCCTCCAGACCAGCAATGGAAAAATCAAAGTGTTTGCTCTCCCCTACTGGCCTATCACATCTTCTTGTCAGCTGCAAAGACTTATAAAGACTGCAAAACCACAGATTGGAACCATGAAGCACTTTCACTTTGAGGGAGGTCCTGGCCTTATTAACTGGAATCTAACTTGAACTCTTGCTAGCCATGTACCAATTGGGGACAATGACTATGCAATAAATCCATCAATAGTATGATGAGATCTTAACAAGAATTTTATGTGTGGCTTGCACAATTTGACAGCATATTTGATTTATGCATTGTAATTCTGATGCACCATTAATAACTCTCGGAGACGGGAGGTGAACGATAGGCTTTTATTAGCAGCAAAATGGAGTACGGCATCTTGGAGACTGAGGGAGGAGCAGTGCCTCCAATCGCCTTTATACCACAGGAGCAGTCAGCAGAGGGGCGTGTCCAGACAGGTATACATAGTTTACCACAGATTCACATTCATCCTTCTGATACTGTGGTTACTTGTCAAAAGAGTTTAAGTTGGTTGAGAAAATGTGCACTTTCTAGATATTAGGATTCTGTCCTCAACATAGCATTGAGCTGGATGCTCTCAGCAAACTAATTTTTCATAGCTGGTCTTTAAATTTTCTACTTATGCAATGGCAATATTTTATACATACACACAGATGAGGGGAACACGGATGGTTTTCATTTCCCTTATTCATTAGCTTTGTCTTTTATTAGTATTGCACTTCATAGGATAAGCTGGATCCCTCCTGAAATTTCACATTTTCCCAAATCAAACAATCTTGTAACTCTGAAGTTCAGAAAGATGCTCTTTTTCCCAAGGTGAAGATGTAACAGGCAAGGTGAGAGAGGGAAAGCTTAAAGAAGATGTGTGTGTTAGGATTTTCTATTGCGCATAGAGTATTGTGTGGTGGTCGAAGTCTACACAATAGTGATATTTAAGAGGCACTTGGATGGGCATATGAACATGTAGGAAAGGGTATAGATCATGTATTGCAGATTGGTTTGGTTTAGTCACGGTTGGCACAGAGTGGGTCTGTTCTTATGCTGTGTGGTTCCATGTTGTCTAAGCAATTGCTAAGATGGAGTTACTAATTACCTGTTTCTTATGCTTTCAGGAAGGTTGTTCTTATACACTGGAAAAATAGTGAGATTTATACTAGTGAATCTGTTATTGGATTAATCTGGAAAATACCATAAAATATATAAATACCTTTTCAGCTGTTCTATGATACTGCTTTTTTTAGTTTCGTTTACAGTGAAATCTTCAAATCTGCAGAGCGCAATGCATTGTGACACTGATTCATTTTAATTACAGGGAGGAGAACACTGTTATTACCATGGCAAAATTCAAGGAAATGCTCAAAGCTCTGTGGCCCTTTCAACATGTTATGGACTACAGTAAGTTGCATGGACATTTAGATTTTTTTAAAAAAGATTAATGTTATTAAATTTACTTGATCTATTCTCTGGAATACATGGAAATTTCAGAATCATGGTGATGCAGGTGTTAGGGAGATTGGTGGTTAGGGAGCAGAGGTCTGTTTGAGAAATATGTGTTTAAGCTTTCCACTATGGTAGGAGCTGTTAAGATTTTTGATTACTGCTGTGTGATGAAGCAGGCAGCTGTTGGGGGATATTTGTTCTTATTCTAACTGCTATAATCTTGCTGGGATCCGATATTTCATTAACAACTGCTGTATAAGTTTATGCAGACAGAGGGAAACAAGTTGGCGTTTCTGTGGATAGCAGAAAGAAGATAATTGGCACTGTCAAAAGGAACAATTACTTGAGCCTTGTACTCTCTACACTAGAACATCTGAATACACTTGTGAGAGTATTTTCCAGGATTTCTTCTGATTGTCCATCAACCTGCTGTATATGTTCCAAAAACATAGAAGCACCCTTCTGGAATTACCTTTATTACGTAGTTTCCAAGACCACTGGAGGTTTCTTGGCATGCCTTCTTTACTTTTAAATAGCAAGGCTAAGCTAGTCATCTTCCTTTACACAGAGATGTTATTGCAAATTGAGCAAGCTTCTGAAAATGCCAATGTGCATAAATGTCACAGGTTCTTTACAATACAATTTTAAATTTGGTTTACTTTCACATTAGAGAATAGATTTAGAATTGAATTTATAAATGTTCTTACATTGATCTTGTGTCCATTTGGAACATTCATGGATCTATAAACATCAGGCAAAGGGTAAAGGGAATTCTGGATTGGGTGTTGTGTAATGAACTAAATTTGATGAAGGAGCTGAAGATAAAGGAAACCACAGGAGACGTGATCATAATGTTATAATATTCACCCTACAGTTTAACAAGGAGAAGCTAAAGTCAAATGTATCAAAGAAATTACAGATGCATGAGAAAGGAGCAAAACAAAATTGATTGAAAGGGAACACTAGCAGTGATGATGGTAGGACAGTAATAGCTGGAATTTCTGGGAACAATTTTGAAGGCACAGTATAAATGTATCCCACAGATGAAGAAGTATTCTAAAGAGGAAGCTGCAGTCATTGCTGATAAAGGAAGTCAAAGACAGCATAAAAGCAAAAGAAAGGGCACCTAATATAGAACAAACTAGTGGGAAGTTAGAGGATTGGGAAGATTTTAAAACTTTAAAAAAACCATAAGGTGTGAAAAGATGAAATATGAAGGCAAGCTAGCCAATAATTTAAAGAAGGGTATCAAAAGTTTTTTCAGATATAAGAGGCAAGAGAGTCTGCTGGAAAATGACACTGAAGAAGTACTATTGGGGAACAAAGACATGGCAGATGAACTTAGTAAGTATTTTGTGTCAGTCTTCACTGTGAAAGATATTAGCAGTATGCCAGAATTTTGAGTATGTCAGGGAACTGAAGTGAGTGTGGTTGCTATTACTAAGAGGAAGCTCCATTCTTTAAGAAGAGAAGGAGGCAGAAGAAAGGAAATAATAGGCCAGTTAGCCTGACTTCAGTGATTGGGAAGGTTTGGAGTCCATTGTTAAGGATGACGTTTCAGGGTACTTGGGGACACATGATGACAATAGGACAACTGCGCAAGCACGTGGACGTCAGCGAGTTAGACCAGTGCAAAGAGTTTAAAAGGAGACAGTTTTTTTCTTCGGCAGTTTGATCAAGGGATGACTGCTCAAGCGCAGGGATGTCAGCGAGTTGGAGCGGAGCAAAAAGTTGTAAAGGAAACAGCTTTACAGAGCGGATGCTAGAGAAGAGGTAGACAGAGTAGGAGGCCTTTGGTTCAATGGGGCTTCGGTGATAATGTGTCAAGGTGAGGTAGGTTACCTGTGAAGAATAGAAAAAAGAAGATTTTCTGTGAGGCCAGTGTTCTGTACTGGGTGTCAGATGTGGAATATCTGGGAGACTCCCAGCCTCCCGGAAGGCCACATCTGCACGAGGTGCATCGAGCTGCAGCTCCTTAGAGACCAGGTTAGGGAACTGGAGCTGCAGCTCGATGACCTTCGTCTGGTCTGGGAAAGTGAGGAGGTGATAGAGAGGAACTATAGGCAAGGAGTCACACCGGGGTCTCAAGACAAATAAGTGGGTAACAGTCAGGAGAGGAAAGGGCTAGAGTAAGAAACTAGAGCATATTCCTGTGGCAGTCCCCATAAACAATAAGTACTCCTGTTTGAGTACTGTTAGGGGAGACGGCCTACCTGGGGGAAGCAACTGTGGCCGTGCCTCTGGCACAGAGTCTGGCCCTGTTGCTCAGAAGGGTAGAAAAAGGAAGGCGGCAGTAATAGGGAACTCTATAGTTAGGGGGTCAGACAGGTGATTCTGTGGACGCAGAAAAGAAACGTGGATGGTAGTTTGCCTCCAAGGTGCCAGAGTCCAGGATATTTCTGATCATGTCCGTGATATCCTGAAGTGGGAAGGTGAACAGCCAGAGGTCGTGGTACATATTGGTACCAATGACATAGGTAGGAAAAGGGAGGAGGTCCTGAAAACAGACTACAGGGAGTTAGGAAGGAAGTTGGGAAGCAGGACCACAAAGGTAGTAATCTCGGGATTACTGCCTGTGACATGTGAGAGTGAGTATAGGAATAGAATGATTGGAGGATAAATGTGTGGCTGAGGGATTGGAGCAGGGGACGGGGATTCAGATTTCTGGATCATTGGGACCTCTTTTGGGGCAGGCATGACCTGTACAAAAAGGACGTGTTGCCCTTGAATCTGAGGGAGGTTTGCTAAGGCTACTGGGGAGAGTTTAAACTAGAATTGCTGGGGGGTTGGAACCGAACTGAAGGGACGGAGGAAGAGGTGGTTGGCTCAGAAATAGAGAAAGCTTGGAGATAGTGTGAGAGGGAGGATAGGCAGGTGATAAAGAAGGGACGTGCTCAGACTGAAGGTTTGAGATTTGTCTATTTTAATGTAATGAGTATTATGAACAAAGCAGATGAGCTTAGAGTATGGATCAGTACTTGGAGCTATGATGTTATGGCCATTATAGAGACTTGGATGACTCAGGGGCAGGAATGGTTACTTAGAGTGCCAGGCTTTAGATGTTTCAGAAAGGACAGGGAGGGAAGTAAAAGAGGTGGGGGCGTGGCACTGTTGATCAAAGATAGTGTCATGGCTGTAGAAAAGATGGAATTCATGAATGGGTTGTCTACGGAGTCTCTGTGGGTGTAAGTTAGAAACAGGAAGGGGTCAATAACTCTACTGTTTTTTTTATATAGATTACCCAATAGCAACAGGGACATCGAGGAGCAGTTAGGGAGACTGATCTGTGCACTTATACAGTCTAATGTCTCTCTTAAGGCTTCATTTTGAACTATAACCTTCATATTATCTTGTCTGTATTGATTGTATCAATAAGCATTTCTGGCAATATTTGTTTATTACATGCCTGTCCATTAAAGGTATCCTCCTATAGGAGTCCATGTAGGTGGAAGTTAAGAATAGGAAGGGGTCAGTAACTACTGGGTGTTTTTTATAGACCACCCAATTGTAACAGGGACATTGAGAAGCAGATAGGGAGACAGATTCTGGAAAGGTGTAATAATAACATGGTTGTCATGGTAGGACATTTTAACTTCCCAAATATTGATTGGCATCTCCCCACAGCAAGGGATTCAGATGGGGTGGAGTTTGTTAGGTGTGTTCAGGAAGGTGTCTTGACACAATATGTAGATAAGCCTGCAAGGGGAGAGGCTATACATGATCTGGTATTGGCAAATAAACCTGGTCAGATGTCAGGTCTCTCAGTGGGAGAGCATTTTGGAGATAGTGATCACAATTCTATCACCTTTACCATAGCATTGGAGAGGGATAGGAACAGACAAGTTAGGGAAATATTTAATTGGAGAAAGGGGAAATACGGAGCTACCGGGCAGGAACTTAGAAACGTAAATTGGGAGCAGATGTTCTCAGGGAAATGTGGCAAATATTCAGGGGGTATTTGCGTGGGGTTCTGCATAGGTACGTTGACAAGGTGCTGCACATGAGGCTACTTAAGAATATAAGAGAACATGATATTACAGGAATGCATGGTTAGAAGATAGGCTAACTGGCAGGAGACAAAAAGAGGGAATAAAGAGGATCAGAAATTATGGACTGCTGGTGACTAGTGGTGTTCCGCATGGGTTGATATTGTGACCACTTTACATTGTATATTGTTTGTCAGGTTGAGTCAATGGTTAGAAAGACAAATGCAATGTTAGCATTAATTTCAAGAACACTAGAATATAAAAGCAAAATTGTAATGCTGAGGCATTATAATGCATTGATCAGAACATATTTGGAGAATTGTGAGCAGTTTTGGGTCCCTTATCTAAGAAAAGACGTTCTGGATTTGTTGAGGGCCCAGAGGAGGTTCACAAGAATGCTTCCGGAAATGAAAGGGTTATGGTATGAGGAGTGCTGGATGACTTTGGGCTTGTACTTATTGGAGGTCAGAAGAATGAGGGGGGATGTCATTGAAACCTGTCAAGTATTGATAGGCCTAGATAGAGTGGATGTGGAGATGATGTTTTCTATGATGGAGGGAGTGTAGGACTGGAGGGCACAACCTCAGAATAGATGGAGGTCCACTTAGAACAGAGATGAGGAGGGATTTCTTTAGCCAGAGTGTGGTGAAGATGTGGAATTCACTGCCACAGGTGGCTGTGGAGGCCAAGTCATTGGGTATACTTCAAAGGTTCAAAGGTCCAATTTAATGTCAGAGAAGTTATACAATATACATCCTGAAATGCTTTTTCTTCGCAAGCATTCATGAAAACATAGATGAGCCCCAAAGAATGAACAACAGATAAATGTAAGAACCCCTATGTACCCCCCCACCCCGTTCCCCTCCCTCCCGTACATAAGTGGCAGCAAGTAACAATCCCCTCTCCCTCCACCGGCAAAGATACGCAAGCTTCAGCAATCTCACCGAGGACTCAGTGTGAACAAAGACACACCAAGAGCCTTGCAGATACCTCAAAGACTTCGCATTTTGTCTGGTATACGACATACCACAGATTCTCTCTCCCCCTAATAAGGGAGAAAAAGATGTCTCTGTTTTTCACCAGCGAGTGGGGAGACGTAACAAACAACTCACTGGTTTATGATGCCAAAAGTCTGTTATGTTGCTTTTTCCAAGCTCTGTGCCCGAAGATTGCAAAGACCTTGGGTCTCTGGGCCCACAGCAGATATCCTGACTCCCCTGATGACAGAAGGGTCACCTGCTGTGACACTGACCCTCGATTCGCCCCCTCCAGAGCCCCGAGACCTTAGGCTTCCAAATTCAAGCTGGGCTCTCAGACAGAAGGTGGGCCGAACAACAGTCAGTTATGGAACCCCGAGAACAGGTCCCATTCCCACAAAGAACCGAAGTCAGTGTGTAACTTCAGGTCAGGGTCTTCGAAAGAACCCTGAAAGGGAAAAATAAAAACATTAAAGATGGAAATACAGCTGTTTCTGAAGATGCAAGCAAAGGAGTCACCGTTTAGCTTAACTTTCCCCCGTTTCCAGAAGTTTAGAGCAGAGCTTAATGGGTTCTTGATCAGTAAGGATGTCAAAGTTTGCAGGGAGAAGGCAGGGGAATGGGGTTGAGAAGGATAATAAATATTCCACAATGGACTAGCAGGAGCAGACCGAATGCCTTAATTCTGCTCCTGTGTTTTATTGTTGTACTGTGGCGACCCACTTTCTGCGCAGGCGAACCAGTTCACAAATAGCCAGTGCGCGGGGAGAGACTTTGGTAATGCACCTCTGCCCGCCTGCTTCACCTGGACGGTTTGGGAGAAAGACTGCCGTCAGCATTGATGAGCGAGATGCTGGCCCTGGCTGACGGACACAAGCCCTGCCTCATGTTCGAGCAAGCGTTCCTAGAGCAACTGCCCAAGGACATACATCTGGTACTGGCCGATGCAGATTTCAGTGACCCCCCGGAAGGTGGCGGTCCGGGCAGACGTGCTGTGGAAAGCCAAGAGGGAGAGCGTGGCATCCGTCGGTCAGATTACCAGGCCACGTGCCCAACAGCGGACCAGACCAGGCCTGGCAGGGGGTGCACACAACACAGAGGCAGGAGTGAGGAGGCCAGTGAACAGTAGTGTTTCTACCACCAGCAGTGGGGCACAAAAGCCTGCTGTTGTCGCCTGCCCTGCAAGGGCCAGGGCCAGCTGCCGCTAATGACTATGGCAGCTCGCCACCAGGACAGCCTCTTGTACGTCTGGGACAAACAGTCGGGACGCCGCTTCTTGGTTGACACCGGAGCGGAAATCAGCGTCTTGCCCCCAACGGGGTATGACACCCGCAACAGGAAGCCAGGACCCACCCTGAGGGCCACAAATGGCAGCACGATACGGACCTACGGCACCTGCACAGTGCAGCTGCAGTTCGGCGCCAGCCGGTTCACGTGGGACTTCACACTGGCCGCCGTGGCCCAACCACTCCTGGGGGCAGACTTCTTGCGAGCTCACAGCCTGCTGGTCGAGTTCCAAGGGAAAAGACTGGTACATGCCGAGACTTTCCAGACGTTCTCCCTGGGTGAAGCCAAGTTGCCGGCCCCACACCTGGACTCCATCACGTTGTCGGACAACGAATTCACGAGAATCCTGGCGGACTTTCCATCGATTCTGGCACCACGGTTCACGGCAGCCATGCCCAGACACAGGGTTCAGCACCACATTCCGACCAAGGGACCACCCCTCCACGCCCGCGCATGAAGGCTCCCCCTGGAAAAGCTCCGCCTGGCGAAGGAGGAGTTCAAGAGGATGGAGGAATTGGGGATCATACAGAGGTCCGACAGCCCATGGGCCTCCCCCCTGCACATGGTGCCCAAAGCAGCTGGGGTTTGGAGACCATGCGGCGACTACCGCAGACTGAACGAGGCTACAACTCCAGACCGCTACCCCATGCCACACATACAGGACTTTGCAGCAAACCTGCATGGGGCAAGAATCTTTTCCAAAGTAGACCTCGTTTGGGGATACCATCAAATCCCGGTGCACCCTGAAGACATCCCCAAAACAGCACTTTTCACCGTTTGGCCTTTTCAAGTTCCTCCGAATGCCGTTTGGCCTGAAGAATGCCGCACGGACGTTCCAGCAGCTAATGGATGTGGTGGGACGCGACCTGGACTTTGCGTTCATCTATTTGGACGACATCCTTATAGCCAGCAGTAGTTGCCAGGAGCATCTGTCCCACCTCCGCCAGCTCTACTCCCACCTGAGTGATTTCGGCCTCATGATCAACCCGGCCAAATGCCAGTTCGGTCTCGATACCATCGACTTCCTGGGCCACAGGATTATCAAAGTCGGGGCAACGCCTCTGCCCGCGAAGGTAGACGCGATCCGCCACTTTGCCCGGCCCAACACGGTCAAAGGCCTACAGGAGTTTGTTGGTATGGTGAACTTCTACCACCGTTTCCTCCCCTCTGCAGCCTGTATCATGTGCCCTTTGTACACCCTGATGTCGGGTAAAGGCAAGGACATTACTTGGGACGAGGAGGCCGCGGCCACTTTCGTTAAAGCCAAGGAAGCCTTGGGAGATGCTGCGATGCTGGTGCACCCCAGAACGGATGTTTCGACCACACTCACGGTGGACGCATCTGACACAGCAGTCGGTGGGGTGCTGGAGCAGCTCATCGAGGGGCGCTGGCAACCCTTGGCGTTCTTCAGCAAGCACTTACGACCACCCGAACTCAAGTACAGTGCTTTCGACCGGGAGCTGTTGGCAATGTATCTGGCAATCCGGCATTTCAGGTACTTCTTAGAAGGCAGGCAGTTCGCCGCGTTCATGGACCACAAACCGTTGACCTTTGCGTTCACAAAGGTGTCCAATCCCTGGTCGGCTTGTCAGCAGCAACATCTGTCCTAAATCTCTGAGTACACGACAGACATCCAGCATGTCTCGGGAAAGGACAGCGTCGTGGCGGACGCACTCTCCAGACCAGCTGTCCAGGCCCTGTCCCTGGGGTGGACTATGCAGCACTGGCAGAGGCGCAGCAGGCAGACGATGAGATGCCCAGCTACAGGACCGCAGTCTCGGGTTTGCAGCTGCAGGACTTTCTCGTAGGCTGAGGTGAGAGGACCCTCCTGTGCGACGTGGCTACCGGCTAACCTCGCCCCATCGTCCCGGCAGCCTGGAGGCGGCAAGATTTCAACTCCATACACGGTTTGGCGCACCCATCTATCAAGACAACAGTCCAGCTGGTCTCAAGCAAGTTCGCGTGGCACGGACTTTGCAAGCATGTCAGTGAATGGGCCAGAACATGTGCACAGTGCCAAACAGCCAAGGTGCAGCGGCACACTAAAGCCCCGCCGCAGCATTCATGTGGATATCATGAGCCCCCTATCAGTTTCCCGAGGAGCGCGGTGCCTCCTAACTATGGTGGACTGGTTCACAAGGTGGCCAGAGGCGGTCCCGCTCACCGACACATCTGCCGATTCCTGCGCCCGAGCACTGATTGCAACCTGGGTAGCACGCTTCGGGGTACCGGCCCACATTACCTCCGACAGAGGCACCCAGTTCACCTCCAGCCTGTGGTCGGCTGTGGCCAGCCTATTGGGAACGCAGCTACACCACACTACTGCCTACTACCCCCAGTCAAACGGACTAGTGGAACGCTTCCACTGTCATTTGAAGTCGGCTCTCATGGCCCGCCTGAGAGGACCTCTGGATGGACGAGCTTCCCTGGGTCCTGCTTGGAATTCGCATAGCCCCCAAAGAGGATCTGTGCGCCTTGTCGGCCGAGTTGGTGTACAGCGCACCCCTGGCCGTCCCAGAGAGTTCATACCAGCCTCAAAGGGGCAAGAGGAAGAACCTGCAGCAGTCCTGGACAGACTACGCGAAAGGCTCGGCAACCTGGCCCCCGTACCGACTTCACAGCACGGACGGACACCAACCCATGTACCCAAAGACCAGCAGGACTGTAAGTTTGTGTTTGTATGAAGGGATGGACACCAGGCACCGCTACAGCGGCCGTACGAGGGGTCGTTCAAGGTGATCAACAGCAACGGGTCCACGTACGTTCTGGACATAGGGGGGAGAGAGGAGGTTTTCATGGTGGACCGATTCAAACCAGCCCATGTGGACTTGGCGCAGCCGGTTGAGGTTCAAGCACCGTGGGGCAGAGGCAGACCTCCCAAACAGAGGCTGATCCAGACTCTGGACATTGGGGGGGGGTGTGTATCGCCAGTTTTGGGGTGGGGGTTTATGTGGCGACCCACTTTCTGCGCAGGCGATCCGGCTCACTAATAGCCAGCTTGCGGGGGGAGACTTTGGTAATGCACCTCTGACGTCATTTCCGCCCGGAGAGGGCGGGCGCTAGGGAATAAATGCCAGCGCCGCAAAGTTTGAAAAAACTAGTCTCGAAACGGCTTACCGACTGTGTGTCGTCTCTAGCTCTGTATGTGGTACATCGCTACAGTACGTCCCTAGTTGCTGTACGGTATAAAACTTATCAATTTTCTTCCTATATGGATTATAAATCAGAGATAATAAAGTTCAATATAATGAATATGTGAGAGTTATGGTAGAGTTGTGCAGAATTGAAACAGGCCATTTGGTCCAACATGTTTATGCTGCCCATCATGCCTATAAATACTAATCCCACTTCCTACATTGATTCCATATCTCTCTATGCCCCACTCATTCAAGTACCTGTCAAGATGGCTTAAATATTTTAACCGTTTCTCCCTCTATTATCACCCTTGGCAACTGATTCTAGATAACAAGTACTTTGTGAGGAAAAATTTCTCCTTCAGACCATCTTTAACCCTCCTCCCTCTGACCTTAAATATATGCCTCTTGATTTAGAGACCCATGCCAAAGGAAACAGACCCTGACTATTGATCTTTATCTGTATATGTCTCTATTGTGTTACCCCTCTGTCTCCTTTGTTCCAGGAACGAAAGGCTATGCAGTTTGTCTTTATAATCAAACCCTTCAAATCAGGCAACATCCTTGTAAGCCTTTCTGCACCTTAATCAGGCTTTTCCTGTAACTTTGTGACCACAGTAGTCCAAGTGCCGCCTCATCAACGTGTTTCTTTTAAAACAGTAACAGGACGTCCCAACTCTTGCACTCAGTCCATCTGCCAGTGAAGGCAACATACCATATGCCCTTCTGTGTGTCTCTTCCCATTTCCAGGAAGTGAGTACTTATATGTCACAACTTTTTTTTGGTTCAATATTTTAGGCCTTTGCATACTACAAACTGAACAATCAGTATTGTTCTGTTTTGATAGAAGGGAATATATTTTTTTTCTTAAGGAAAATCACTGCCGGTGCTGGAAATTTGAAATAAATATTGAATATGCTGGTCATATACATCAGACCAGGCAGTATCTGTGGAGTAGGAACAAAGAGTTAATGTTTTATGTATCTTCTGGATTTTATTTGTAAAATTGAGTGGGTACTGGTGAATCCTTGAATATTTTTATTGCACAGCAATAGAGCTGTTCTTGCAAGCGCCAAATTTTAAGGGCCCAGATAGTATCTCTATTCCTGTCCTTGAGTTCTGTGCAGATCAGCTAGCAATGTTGTTTGCAGACATTTTTAACTTCTCCCTATTTCAGACTGAGGTTCCCACCAGCTTCAGGAAGACCACCATCATTCTGGTGCTTAAGACAAGGTAATATACCTTAATGACTTCCACCAGGTGACATTGACATCTGGCATCATGAAGTGCTTTGAGTAGCTGCTCATGATGCACATCAACTCCACCTGCTCAGGCTACCTCAACCCATTGGAATTTGCTTAGTGCCGATACAGGTCTACGGCAGATGCCATCTCCTCTGCCCTATACTCATTTCTGAAGCATCTGGATAGTAAAAACACTTATGCTAGACTACTGGTGATTGACTACACCTCCATCTTCAATACTGTAATTCAAAGTAGACTTATAAAAGTAAATGCCTAACTCCTAAACCTGGGATTCAACAACTACCTTTGCAACTGGATCCTTAACTTCCTGACCAACAGACTACTATTGGGAAAGATAAGCAGTAACAATACCTCCGCCACGATTATTCTCAACACTGCCCGCCCACAGGGTTGTGTCTTCAACTTGCTATACACTCATGACTGAGTGGTCAGATTCTGCTCTGACTCCACAGGCAAGTTTGCAGATGATACCATGATAGTGGGCTGTAGTTCAAATAACCATGAGTCAGAATACAGGAAGAAGCTGGATAACCTAGTGACCAGGTGTCGTGATGACAGCCTTTCTCTCAATGTCAGCAAAACAGAAGAACTGGTCTTTAACTTCAGGAACAGGGTGGTGCTCATGCTTCTGTCTACATCAACAGTGCAGAGATTGAGGAAATTGAAAGTTAAGTTCCTAGGAGTGAACCTGTCCTGCTCCAACCACATTGTCGCCACAGCCACTACTTCATTACTACTTCACTACTACTGCTACTTCATTGGGAGGCTAAAGCAATTTGGTATGCTGCCTTTCACCCTCACTGATTTTTACCAATGCGCCATAGAAAACATCCTATCAGATGCGTTATGGCTTGGTACAACAGCTGCTCTTCTGTGACTGCAAGGAACTGAATATACAGTTGAGTACATCACAGAAGCCAGCCTCCTGGCATCAAAGATCCCACCCATCCTGGAAAGTCCCTCTTCTGCCCCGGAGCAGAAGATGCAAAAGCATGAACCACTAGGCTGAAAGACAGCTTATAAGACTATTGAATGTTTCCATCATATATTAAGATGGCTCAACCTCACAATCTACTTCACTGTGACCTTGCACCTGACTGTGTACTGTTACGAATGTGCCACAACTCTGAGGGGCCGAAGGGTACAAAGTTGTCCCTCCTTTTTGAGAATCGCAAGATTGCTATTAATTCGGGTCTGGGACCCAGGAAATGAGAGAGAATCCACAAGGTTTGGAATGTGTCCTGGCCTCAGCGAAACAAAGCCACTGATAACGGCTATTGTCTCTTGGAGATGGAATTGTGTATTGAGTACTGTACTATTCATTGAAGCCCCTCAGGCGACGACCAGAGTGGGCTGGTTGAGGGATTGCATCATCCCAACCTGATTGACATCAGAGACCCCGTGAGTAAGGATAAAAGAGGGTCTGGGGAACAACCCCTTCAGACGCACCAGGAGAAACGCTAGAGATCCCGTGACAGCGTTTAATAGCGACAGCCGGTGGGGAGCTCGTGTGCGTCCTTCCCTTGCCTGGGATTGACGGCCTCGCCATGGAAGAACGGCTTTAGCTAAAGGAGAGGCCGCAAGTGAACGGCCACACCAACGAGACTCTGATGGATCGAAATCATAAAAGGAAAGCCGGCAAGTTTCTCAAAATCTCTCTCTCTCTCCAACCATTGCCACACAGCGGTCCCCAACGGCTGCAGCCTGCATGAACTGAGTGACTTTTATATTTCCATCGGACAATATATTATCCCCTAGACAACGATAGAGCTTATTTCTTATTGATTATTATTATACCCGCACTTTTAGACTTAGTATTGACGACGTATATTATCTGTATATTTGCATTGATAGTATTTTTGTGTATTTTTACTAATAAATACTGTTAAAAATAGTATCATCAGACTTCAACGGACCTCTCTATCTTTGCTGGTAAGTGACCCAGTTACGGGGTTCGTAACAGTACCTGCACTGCACTTATTCTGTACTACCTCAATGTACTGTCATAATGAACTGATCTGAATGGTCAGCATGCAAATCAAGTTATTTTAGTGGCGTTTATTACAAAGGGAATTGAGTACAAGAGCAAGGAAATCCTCTTGCATTTGTACTGGGCCCTGGTGAGACCACACCTGGAGTATTGTGTACAGTTTTGGTCTCCAGGGTTAAGGAAGGACATCCTGGCTGAAGAGGAAGTGCAGCGTAGATTCACAAGGTTAATTCCTGGGATGTCAGGACTGTCTTACGCAGAGAGGTTAGAGAGACTGAGTTTGCACACGCTGGAATTAAGGAGATTGAGAGGGGATCTGATTGCAATTTATAAGATTATTAAGGGATTGGACAAGATAGAGGCAGGAAATATGTTCCAGATGCTGGGAGAGTCCAGCACCAGAGGGCATGGTTTGAGAATAAGGGGTAGGTCATTTAGGACAGAGTTAAGGAAAAACTTCTTTGTTGTGGGAGTCTGGAATGCACTGCCTCGGAAGGCAGTGGAGACCAATTCTCTGGATGCTTTCAAGAATTAGCTAGATAGGTATCTTATGGATAGGGGAATCAAGGGATATGGGGACAAGGCAGGAACAGGGTATTGATAGTAGATGATCAGCCATGATCTCAGAATGGCGGTGCAGGCTCGAAGGGCCGAATGGTCTACTTCTGCACCTATTGTCTATCTCGGTACGTGTCAATAATAAACCAACTTGCCAATATACTGGTTTTGAGAGTTCAAAAGTTGGAAATCATTACTGTTGCATAAAATTTACTATTCTTTGGGACATTTGCTCCAAGTACTAAGCCTGTTTCTGGAGAATACAGAATCATTAAAAATTCATGACACTGAAGGAGGCCATTTATCCCATCTGTCTGTGCCACCACCCTCTGGCTAAAGAAATTCCTCTTCATCTCTGTTCTTTTATTCTGAAGTGGTGCTCTCTGGTCCAGGATTCCACCATGATGGGAAACATCCTCTCCACGTCCACTCTCTGGTGGCCTTTCAATGTTTGATGGGTTATCTTGTGCTCAGAGGCTCACTGTTGCTTTACACCATGGCTCTTCAAGTATGTGCCCAGGATTTATTGAGTATTATGATTCCTGAGGTTTAAAGATGATGAGAAATTAAGCGGATTGGACCTCTTGAACTGAGACTGAAAGGTGATTCCATTAATGTGTATACTTGCTTGACAGGGTTCATAGGGAAATGATGTTACCTGTGGCTGGCAAAGCTAGGTGTCGTAGCCTCAGAATAAAAGGTTAATTATTACACAATGGGTGGTCAATCTTTATGAATCTCTATCTTGGAGGATTTTGGTGCAATTTCTACATATATTCAAGGTGGATTTTTTGATGTTAGGAAAGTCAAAGAATGTGGGATTAGTGCAGGGAAGTACAAGTAAAGGATCAGCCATAATCTTACTGAAGGACAGAAAAACACAATGGACCAAATGATCTAATTCTTTCAAGCAGTGAGTTCTATTCTCTAACTTTTCTGGCATTTAAAGCAAATCCTTATTTTCTTTAAATCTATGTTCTCTCGGGAGCTTTTACTCCTTTAACTAAGGGAAATAGATACTACATGTTAACTATATTTAAATCCCTCATAGTTTTATATAGCTTAATTAAATTTCCTCACAGTTTGCTCTGAGGAAAGCAGCTCCTACCTTTCCAATTACTCCTATCAACCAGAAAAGAAAATTCAGTCCTGGAAACATTTTCAAATATCTTGTTGGCACCGTCTACAGTAAAGCCACATCTTTCTTGTCATATGGTGACAGAACCGAAGAACTATTCAAACTGTGCTCTGCCAAGCATTCTGTAAAACTGTAGAATGAACTTTCTAATAAAATAAAAGTTTTTTAAACATCCAAGGTATGGTGCTCTTTTCCATCCTTCATCTATCATATACATCTTCAGGTGGCACCCGTAATTTCATCTTTAATTTCTTTGATGCAAACTTCAAAGGAAACCCCAAATTTCAAAACTTCAATAATTTGAATTGTGAATAAATGTTTTGCTGTAACTAAGAATTTTATTCTAGTACTCCAAGAAATTATGTTGCTTTTGAGCCTCCTGATATAAATTTATGAAGATGGAAGCAGGTTCTTGCTCTTATTCAAGGTAGATGTGAAAAATGCACATGTACACCGAGTCTGCTGGGCACGTGTAGTGATGACAAATGGCATGCAATATAAATTTTGGCCATACTCTTGCGAAATCATGCACAAGACCGATATGTGTTGGAGGGCTTGTACTCCACAGCAAGCTTTACCTAGTGGGGTGACTACTTTGTTGTTAATTAAAGGGGGCATAACTTTACTTTGCTTGCCACCAGTTTTTGTTGCGTTCTCTGTAAAATGTTTCTCTCAGGATCCATACTCCTCCTCCTAACCAGTGTCCTCATGGTCCCTGATTAGCTACCAAGCCACCCTCCCCAACACAAACCACATTCTCTCATCCCATTTTAATGGTTCTTTCGAACCAGTTAACCTTAACATAGACCAAGCTATCCCCATAATTCTCATAAACATGAGACTCTGCAGATGCTGGAAGTCCAGAGTAATACCCACACACAAATTGCTGGAGGAGATTAGCAGGCCAGGAAAGGAACATAAAGCTGACATTTCAGGCTGAGACCATTCATCAGGATCTTTCCTGACCTGACCTGACCTGCTGAGTTCCTGCAGGTCACCCATAGTTCTCACTCTTTCTCCACCTACTTCCAAGCATGGTAGAATTTCACTACCATTGTGTTTTGGTTGAGGGTAGATGATGAAGTGAATTGAAACCCCTGTGTCTCTCAGCAGGATGCCGACTGGACACTCTAAAATTTCAACCCACTACACTGATCCAACGGCAAGCTTTGAAACACTGGGAGAACAAGTTGAGTAGATTACTGTGAGAAAGCTGAATTGATAGCAGTAGATTCAGTAATGAACCCAGGCTACTTCACAGGGCTTGGCACTTGAACCACATATGTTGATTCAGCTCCTTCGCACTCTGGTACAGTGTCTTGTCTAAGGCAGTTCACTAAATGATGTAATCAACAGCTATTGTTTAAACAAAGAGGACTGATTCAGCAGGGCTGTGCATAGGGAGAGCAGGTGCACAACTGGTGGAGTGAGGCATGAAAGCCCAGCAGCAATTTCTTAAAGTGCTGCCATTTATCACCCTCCTAATAGGGTGAGTGAGCTCAATACTTTTTGTACACGTTGTGCCAGGACATTACGAGGATCCCAAATGTAGTGTAAAAATGTGTAAGTGCATTTCATTATTGAATTGAAGCTTGTCTTGTAATTCCAGACTTGATATAACTTTATTATTGTTAGCCTAGCAAGTAAGTGCGTCTTAAGATAGTTAATGAATAGGGATGATTTAATACCATGGAGGATCACTCAGGCAACCCTCACAATATCATTGTGGAAGTCCACGAGATGAAGGTGTGAGGCACAGCTTCAAAGCCTTTGAGCAGTGCTGACTTAGGACATAGTTAATGATCAGAAATGATACGGGTTTTTAAAGGCACCTGCAGACCACTTTTTACAGGAAAATGTTGAAGAAATCAAAGTAAAGTTGATTATATTGTAAGTTTCCATAGAGTAAATCAGAGTGGATGTATCAAAACAGCCAATGTATTTGTGAGGGCTTTGCTGCATTTTACGCTGTCATATCATTTTCATAGAACCAGGCATGGTGCATGGCTGAAACTGTCGTATCACTGTGTGGGCTTTGTCTGTTCATTCTTCTCTCTTGGACTGCTGCTCAGTATTGCAAGTATTTTTATGTCTTTGTAAGCAAATGATCGAAAGAGAATCTGATTATTTTATCACACTGATATATTACCCAAAATGATGACAGCTATACATCCGTCCAACAATACACATGTATAGTATTGATGTAGCACTTCAACTTCTGGCAACTTGATATGAGCAAGCATTAAATCGTGATATAGAATCTTGGATCTTAATGTTGGTATGTGGGACATTTGGCTAGCCTTACCTTTCCTTAAAACAGGATCATCATCTTCTGCATGTTCTGCAGAACTCATGAGATCTGACTGCCATGTCTGCCAGCTACGTGTCAAGTAGTCTTTGGAACAGGGTGACCTTCAGTTGTACACACAGCAAGCCTTTTGCCTTCCATGTTATGCAGCAGAATATCTGCTTCACCAAACTGCCAGGATGGCAGTGCTCTACCACTGTATTTCCTGGCTCTACCTATTTCCTGCCCACTGTTGTGGTCAGTTTGTGTTGTGCACCATTTTGGGCATGTTTCTCTCACCCTGCATTCCCTGTAAAAGGTGAAAGACCGTGCTGCCTGCACAAGGGAAAGGCTGTGTTGAGATGGTTGATGTTCATGTACTCTTGTTTCGTCTAGTGAGGCTTGATGTTGGTAACATATGTTTGGAAACAGACACAGCAGAATTTTAAATAGAATTTAGATTAAATGTCATAAGATCAGTTCATATGAAGGGTCTCTTCAGCTCATTGTGACTACAAACTTTACCCATTGTCATCCATAGCATAAACAAGTCATAAAAGTGTACAGCCTAAACAGGCCATTGTCTAATTTCAGTAGGAACTTTGGAGATGAACAAATCAACTAATTTGACTGCTAAAATCACATCTCATTTTGTTTATTGCCATTTAACAATTATTGGACATGGTGATTGATAAATTAGCTTTTTAAATTTATTACTGGGATATTAGCAATTGCTGATGCCAGTATTATTGTGAATCCTTTGTAAAGCAATAGAGAGAGGGTGCTTAAGAGATTCACCAGGATGTTGCCTGGAGTGGAGGGCTGTAGTACTGAGGAGAGATTGGATAGCTGGGTAGGAGGGAAGGTAGAAGGAGGTTAAAAGGTTGGCACAACATCGTAGACCAAAAGGCCTGTACTGTCCTGTAATGGTCTATGATCTGTGTTAATTCTCATTGAAACACAGAACACTGAGGGGTGACATTATGGACAGGACATAGAAAAGGTGGATAACCAGAATTTCTTTTTTTGCTTGGTCTAGAACTAGAAGATGCAGGTTGAAGGTGAAAGAAATTTAAAGAAGATCTGAGGGGCATTTTTTTTTTGTAAAAGTGAAGAATATCTGGAATGAACTACAGAGCAGGTGGTGGAGGCATATGCATTTGCAGTGTTTAAAAAACATTTGGACAGGTATTCAGATAGGAAAGGAATAGAAGGATGCAGTCTTAATACAGCATATACGTTTAATATATGTGGGCATCATGCTCAGCATGAGTGGGTGGGGGAGGAATTGTTCAAAAGAGGCCATTTTGGTGCCATTTCTCCACCACATAATGAATTTGGTACTACCACTTGGGCATGAATACGGCTAGTTATTGGAATTGGCTGTGCATAAATTAGCCGCCACAGTTCCTACATTACAAAGTGACTACATTCAAATGTAAAGCTTCGTTATTGATTGTATGGTACTGTATATTGGACGCAGAAAACACAATTTAGCTGCAAGTTCTTCTTTGTTTCGAATTTCCTTAACACTGATTGAGCAATAAGTTCTCACAGCTGCCAGGTTACACTCAATTACTTTGAAACTCCTCCTCCAATGTAGTTCATAAAAGAGATCCTCTTGTTGACTATTCTGTCATTAATTGGTACTCCGTTTAGGATTACACTGCAAGGCAGTACTTGACTACAGTGTTTTTGAACCAGGGAAAAATGACTAAAACATACACAAAGAAGCAAAGGAAAAAGAATTGTTTGAAATTGCTAGCTGAGTGATTGACCAGTGATGAGATCTGTGCTCAACAGTTACTCTGATGACTGAGAAATGCTTCATTCTCCATAGGAGGAAGACACAGGCATGACATTACCATGTGATCTCTTCTTCAAAATGGAAAAGGCACAATGTGACCCATTTCCCCAATAGGGCAAACCACGGCCAAATTCATTCCCAAAGTCTCTTCCCGTTCATCTGTTACTGCTGGTCTGATAAGTTTGTGAGTTAATTTTGGAGAACTTACAATGTATTTTGTATGTGCCTGTCAGAATAAAAGGCAAGAATGACAGGTTTAGGGAACCTTGGTTTTCAAGAGATACTGAGGCTTTGGTTAAGAAATAAAGAGGAGGTGCATAGCAGGTATAGGCAGGTAGGTACTTCAGGACTATAAGAAATGCAAGAGAACACAAGAAAGAAATCAGCAGGGCTAAAAGAAGGCATGAGGTTGCCCGAGCAGGCAAGATGAAGGAGAATCCAAAGGGCTTCTATAGATAAGTTAAGAGCCAAAGGATTGAAAGGGTCAAAATTGGTCCTCTGGAAGATCAGAATGGTAATCAATGCATGGAGAGATCTTAAGTGGATTTTTAAAATCTGTATTTAATTGGGAGACAGACGCAGTCTAGGGAACTGAGGCAAAGCAGCAACAACAGGTTCATGGATCCTGTGTGGATCACAGAGGAGGAAGGGTTGGCTCTCAAGGCAAATCAGAGTGGGCTGAGCCCCAGGGCCTGACAAGGTGTTCCCTCGGACCCAATGCAAGGCAATTGCTGAAATAGCCCTAGCAGGGATATTGGAATCCTCCTTAATGACAGGTGAGATACCAGAGGATTGGATAGTAATGCTATTTAAAAAAGGCTCAAAGAATAAGCCAGGAAATTATAGGCTGCTGAGCCTGACATCGGCAGTGGGAAAGTGATTGAAGGTATTTCTAAGAGACCGGATACATAAGTATTTTATTTGGATCAATGGGAATTGATTAGGGATAATCAGCATGGCTTCATGTGTGGTAGGTCATGTCTAGCCAATATTATGGAGTTTTTTTTTTGAGGATGTTACCAGGAAAGTTGATGAAGGCAAGGCAGTGGATGTTGTCTACATGGACTTCAACAAGGCGCATGACAAGGTCCAACATGCAAGGTTGGTCAAGAAGGTTCATTCACTTGGTATTCAAGATGAGGTAGTAAATTGGATTTGACATTGGCTTTGCAGGAGAACCCAGAGAGTGGTAGTCGATGATTGATTCTTTGATTGGAGGCCTGTGACCTGTGACCTGTGACTGCCACAGGGATTGGTGTTTGGTCTGTTGTTTGTCTTCTATATCAGTGATCTGGATGATAATGTGATAATGTGGTTAACTGGATCAGAAAATTTATGGATGACACCAAGATTGGGATTGCAGTGGACAGTAAGGAAGTCTATCAAAGCTTGCAGCAGGATCCAGACCAGCTGGAAAAATGGGCTGAAAAATGGCAGATGGAATTTAATGCAGGCAACTGTGAAGTGTTACACTTTGGGAGGACTACCCAGGGTAGGTCTTACACAGTGAATGGTAGGGCACTGAAGTGTGCTGTAGAACAAAGGGATCTGGTAACACAGGTCCATAATTCATTGAAAATGGTGCTACAGATAGATCGGGTCATAAAGAAAGCTTTTGGCACATTGGCCTTCATAAATCAAAATACTGCGTACAAGAGTTGGGATGTTACATTGAAGTTGTATAAGTTGCTAGTGAGGCCTAATTTGGAGTATTGTGTGCATTTGTGTCAGCTACCTATAGAAAACATGTTAATATGATTACAAGGATGTTTGTGGGGCTGAAGGACCTGAGTTATAGGGAAAGATTAAATAGGTTAGAACTTTATTCCTTAAAATATAGAAGATTGAGAGGAGATTTGATAGAGGTGTACAAAATGATGAGGGGTACAGAGAAGGTAAATGCAGACAGGCTTTTTCGTTTGACGTTGAGTGAGATTACAATTAGAGGTCATGGGTTAAGGGTGAAAGGTGAAATAATTAACGGTACATAAGGTCAAACATCTTCACTCAAAGGGAGGTGAGTGTAAGGAATGAGCTGCCACTGCAAGTGGATGTGATTTCAATTTCAACAAGAGAAGTTTGGATCTGTACAGTATAGTACATGGATGGGAAGGGTATGGAGGCCTATGGTTCTGGGGTTGGTCAATGAGATTAGACAGTTTAAGTGGTTCGGCACAGACTAGGATCTATGACTCTAGAAGCTTTTATTGTATGTTCACCTTTTCATAAATAACTGCAATACTTTATTTTTTCCCTTAAGGAATTCCATTATTTCATTCATAGGAAGAAAAATAATAGGAACGCATCTGCATTATACGATGGTATTAAAATCTCTATTAGGTCATTTGGTTAACACACTTGTGTCTTTGGAATGCACTTAAGAGAGGTACCAGTGTCCAGCTTGAAGACTTCATCTTTAGGAACCATGTCATAGCACTTTGTCTTCCTACATTATGGGGTACCTGCTCTGCCTCATTAGTAGGATCCCATTGTCCTTTGTGCCTTAGACTCTGGGGTAGATTCTCCAAAGTAAATTCAATTTGTATCTTGTGCCTGATAAGTGGAAATTGATTAGGAGCTCACAGGAAATGCGTGGCACTGGTATTACTGCCATTCTTTAACTTGGTTCACTTTTTTGAAGTGTTACATTCAATATTTTTAAGGGTGCTATTAATTGTGAGTATAAAGGACAATTATTCCCTCTATAATGAACAAACTCAGGAAACTTGTTAGGCAATGTCCTGGAATGAAATGTGAGATTGAGCTGATAGTACGTAAAACAGTACAGTATAAGTATTTCGGTTCTCAATATTGTGCCAACCTTTTAACCCACTCCAAGATCAATCTAACATTTCCTTCCAAATAGCCCTCCATTTTAGTTTCTCTTGAAATCACAAGGAGAATCTGTGAACTTTTATTTGCTTTAGAAGATTGCAGGTTTCTGGCATTATCCCCACTGGGGCAAGTGTTTGGGAATCAGCAAGGCGGGGGAGGCAGATGCTCTTATTCATATTGCACACTGCTGTCAAACAGCTGAAATATTTACTGTGACTTCTTAACTAAGATAGTAAGTTAATGTATTATGTGAGTCACTAAGTACTTAATAAGTCAGTGCTAATGATACTGATTGTATCTCATTTATTTTCCACTGATTACTTGCTCAAGCTCAGTATTAGGAATTTTTCTACATACTGGTTTTTTTTATATATTGCCTCCTTTTCTGAATGGTTTTCTATATCAAGCGGAACTTTCCAGTCAATGGTGTGATTGCAGCAACTTTGAATGAGATCCAACACCAAGAATTTACTCTGCACTATAGATTACAACCTATTGTTTGGTAATCTAATTATATGGTAGTAGAGGACGGAAAACAGGTTAGGGATGCAGAGGGAAACACTGAGTGTTTAAGTAATTATGAAACAAGAAAAGCTATTCCTCCAGTAATGGCATTGCTGTTGGTCCAAGGGCCTTGTCACATCCTAGCTGGACTTCAATGTTTATTGTCAGTTTGATAAATTTAATCCTTGCATTGTTCAGATGCAAAATTTTAAATTATGAAAAGCACACTGCTGCAGTCTGTTTTCTAGGATTAAGTTGCACATGCTTCAACTTTAGTGCTGCCCAAAGATGTAATAGTAATTTTGTTTTGGTGGGGAATGTTTACCCCAGTGTGGGTCATTGCTAAACAAACCCATACTTTCATTTTGGTGATTAGAACCTTGCATTCTGCTGCTGGCCATGAACTTCCTGCTTTGCATATCAAGCAGAGGTGATCATACATTATTTGTCAACACAAGTATTATGGTGGTTCTTGGCAGTTCTAAGTACTTAGTACATACACAGCCCTTTAGAACAATTCTGGGGAACTTGGCTTCATACAGTGTGCTTACGGGGGTGGCGGGCAGTGTCTGGCAGTATTTGGGAATTTCTCTTTTGTTAATGAAACAGACACATTTATGAAAAAAGAGTGTTGTCCCTCAGTTGCTCTCATTTGCTTGGAACAGAAAGTGGGACTGAATTTTGTAAAGGTCGTCCTAGTCACTTTATCTTGAGCTGCTGTAAAACTGATGTTCTGGTGAGCAAGCCGAGACTCACTACATAACCCACTTCCTCATACTACACACATTAATAAAATGATTTCTTGTCTTCTATCCTTAGTGGTTTCTTTTATGATGGGAATTATAGTTACTTGATTGAACCAGCACCAAAGAATGAAGAAAACTTATTGGTAAGTACAGCTTTCATGATTTACATGAAGTTAAATTAAATAATGATTTTATAGTACTCATTTTTGCTGCCTTTTTCTTGACAGCAACTCTTAATACAGTTACAAATATCATTTTAAAATAGCAATCCAGCTTTCTTTCGATAATGAAGGTTCAAAGGATTTGCCAAAACGTTTATTTCATTTCTGATCTTTAATATAAGAGTTTGTATTTGCATAGAAAAAAGACTTAAAGTATTTTTGATAATGTACAAGAGAATTTTTAAACAAATATCACTAACTCTTGCTGTTACTTTGTTCCATTTCCTTCTGGCTGGTTTATCCCTTTATTCCCGATGGTACTATTTCTAGTTGGGAGATTGAGAAGGGCACTAGACCAGGAGAATTGAAGTGAACATCGGTCAAGTAGAAATGCAGTGGTGCAGCAGGCGGGAGGGATTTACTTGAACCCCATCCAGATCCAATCCCACAGGTTGGTTTGAAGATGGGGTATGCCTAGCTGGGAGAGAGATTGCAATACGTATCAGAATACAGTCTTAAAAAAATAGGATGAACCAACAAAATGGGCCTATGATATTTAATTAATCTACAGAATGCAGCTGTCGCTGACAAGGTCAGCCATCTGAAATAGACTAATGTGCCATTGAATTGAACCATTATGTATATTCAAAAAGAGAAACAATAAACTGACTGAACCACCAGGCATTGGGCCAGGCACCAAATTCCAATGTGGGAAAACTGTTTGCAGCCCAGTCAATGTTGCAATGTTCTTTTCACAAACATCTTGGGTTCTGTGTGTAAATTGGGAGCACTGTCCTACAGACTAGTTATTACAAGAAACTTGAAATAATCGTTATAACCAAATCATACCTTAGGCAATGTACTGGTACCACCATCACAGGCCTTGCTTAAGTCTAGTTTCATCAGCAGCACAGTCCACTAGGGAGGTGGGCAGTAGGGAGTAACACCTGAGATCTTCAAAATTGACTCCAGACCCAATAAAGTCTCATGGCCTTAAGACTAAGATGAGAAAAGAAACTGCCTAATTGCCTAATTACGCCCTCACTTGGTGATTCATTGTTCTTCCAAGGTGAACAACACCTGGGAAAAAGAATGAAAATGGCAAAGGTGCACACTGTATTCTTAGAAACATGGAAAACCTACAGCACAATACAGATTCTTCGGCCCACATAGTTGTGCCGAACATGTCCCTACATTGGAAATTACTAGGCTTACCTATAGCCCTCTATTTTACTAAGCTCCATGTACCTATCTAAAAGCCTCTTAAAAGACTTTAACGTATCCGCCTCCACCACCATTGCTGGCAGCCCATTCCACGTATTCACCACTCTCTGGGCAAAAACTTACCCCTGACATCTCCTCTGTATCTACTCCCCAGCACCTTAAACTTGTGTCCTCTTGTGGCAACCATTTCATTCCTGGGAAAAGCCTCTGACTACTCACATGATCAATGCCTCTCATCATCTTGTACACCTCTATCAGGTCACCTCTCATCCTCCTTCGTTCCAAGGAGAAAGGGCCGAGTTCACTCAACCTATTCTCATAAGGCATGCTCCCCAATCCAGGCAACATCCTTGTAAATCTCCTCTGCACCCTTTCTATGGCTTCCACATCCTTCCTGTAGTGAGGCGATCAGAACTGAGCACAGTATTCCAAGTGGGGTCTGACCAGGGTCTTATATAGCTGCAACATTACCTCTCGGCTCCTAAATTCAATTCCACAATTAATGAAGGTCAATACATTGTATGCCCTCTTAACCACAGTCCACCTGCACAGCTGCTTTGAGTGTCCTATGGACTCGGACCTCAAGATCCCTCTGATCCTCCACACTATCAAGAGTCTTACCATTAATACTATATTCTGCCATCATATTTGACCTACCAAACTGAACCACTTCACACTCACATTTCTTGGGGACATTCATTGTTTATCTCCAAGTGGCTTGGGAGCATTACCACCAAAGGAGCTGGCCTAGTCCTGAAGGACATAGCTGCTTGAACGAGTTTGTGACATTGAATGAATAGGTTTAATAGGAAGGCCAAACCTACTTATACTTGACCTCCTGTAATTACCTATGCAGATCCATCTGAGCATAATATAATTGGTAAAAGTAACTGTCAGCCCTTGTGGAGATTAAGTGTGACTTCAAATTGAAAACACTGTATATTATGTTGTCTTGCAATTCATTGTGCTAGATGGGATACATTCTCTACTGAGCCAGCTGCTTGAAAAGGAGCATCCATGAAGCACAGAGTACAGCAGTAGATGAAGCAGAAAATGTAACCTCATGAGTTCCATATTCCTCAGTCTACTGTTACTATCAACTGGGACATTGATCCCATTTCAAGGAAAGAGTTCAGAAGAGCTTCATGGTTCAGGACATTTGCAAGGACAGGTGTATAAAAAGGACCCGCAGGATCACTGGAGCCCAAGCCATCCCAACCACAATCTATTCCAGCTGCTACCATTCAGGAAGCAATACCGCAGCATAAAAGCCAGGACCGACAGGCTCTGGGACAGCTTGTTCCACCAGGGCATCAGACTGATGTACTCATGCTAACTTGAGTGTACTCTACATTACATTGACTGTTCTATTTATTATAAATTACACTCATTGCACATTTAGATGGAGACATAATATAAATATTTTTATTCTTCATGTATGTGAAGGATGTGAGAAATAAAGTCAATTCTATTCAATTCAGTAGCAGCACCAGGCGTACCTAAAGCACTTGAGGTATCAGTACGGTGAAGCTGCCGCAAAGTACATATGAGATAAACGGCAAATACAACATTGAATAAACAGTGAAGTGACCCATAACCGGTGGGTCAAATTGAAGCTCTGCAGTCCCATGCCCTCCCCTCATTTCTCATGCAGTTGATTAAACATCTAACAGGAGAAACAGGCTCCAAGGACATCCCCGCCCGCTATGATGACAGGGCCCAGCATGTGACTGCTGAAGAAGAGGCTGAAGCATTAGCAATTACATTTGGTCAGGTGCTGATTAGAGTGATCCACCTTGGCTTCCTCCCAAGATCCCTACCATCACAGACACCAGTATCCAGTAAATTGTATTCTCTCCATGTGGTGTAAACAATAGGGTCAGACCAGTTAGCCACAGATATTATTATAGCCTTGAAATTAATTCCAGTGGTGAGGTGGGAGTGATTAATCCTTCCATTGAGAGGGATTTTGACTGAGTATGGCATCAAGGTGCGCAGGTAAAACTGAAGGGTATCGGCATGATATGGAAATTCCATGGGGTAGAATTGTACATCACAGAAAGGATCTTCCAAAGGTAGTTGTTTTTGGAGATCAATCATTCCAACCCCCTACTGCGTGAGACTGTCAAGACAGTGCATTGGACCAAGCCAACACCAGTTGACTTTGTAAATGACCTTCCTTGCATTATTGGTTCAGAAGTCCTGGTTCATTGCACAATAATTAAACTTTTGAAAGCAGCCATAATTAGATTTCATTAATGTTTTAACAGTTGTCCACTGCAAGAGCAGACATTTATTTTCAAAGCCAGTAGTTAAGGAAGATTTAATTTTGGAACTATGTTTAGTTTCTTGTATTTAACTCATGAGCTGGGCATACTAAATTAGTGAAACCCCCTTTAGTCCAATATTATATAAAACTGAAATAATCAGAATACTTCACACACAATGTGTATTATTGTACTTTAATTCTAATTTGTGTCACTTATCCTTTCCCATCACCTCATTCTTCATCACTTAGGGCCTGAGAACAGAACAGCGCTATGCCAACCGTGATGCCAATCGAAATTAACCCCAATGTCCTATACATTGATCTACATCACTCAATTCCCTGCCTCTTCAAGTGCCTGTGTAAATGCCTCTCTAATTTTGCTATCTTATTTGCTTCCACAATATCCCCTGGCAGTTACCATGTTCTGTGCAAAATAACTTGCCTCGCAAATCTCCTTTAAACTTTCCCCATCTCACCTTCAAGCTATGTCCCCTAATATTTGATTTTTCAACCCAGGGAAAAAGGGTCACCATCTACCCTATCTAGGCCTCTCTTAATTTTCTATCAGGCCACCCCTCAGCTTCTGATGTTCCACCATAAACAATCCAAGGTTTTCTATCAGGCCTCCCCTCAGCTTCTGATGTTCCACCATAAACAATCCAAGGTTTTCTATCAGGCCTCCCCTCAGCTTCTGATGTTCCACCATAAACAATCCAAGGTTGTGCAACATCTCTTGGTAGCTAATGCTCTGCTGCTGTCTAATTCGCATCCTTTTTGTAATGCGGTGACCAAACCAGAACTGGACACAATGCTCCAAATGAGGCCTAACCAAAGTTTTATGCGGCTGTAACATTATTTACTGACTTTTATACTCAGTGTTATACTTTGTAACTCCAAATACTAATCAAAAGAAAATCATGGAGCAGGGATAATGCGTCTACTTACTGTTTTATCTTTAGTGAAGTGCACACTTACAACATGGTGATGTAATGACGTATGCCATTCACGTACTTTTACGTATAACTGATAATGAATTATGTAAGCAACAAAGAATGCTTAATCAAACAATATATTTACAAAGTTACTTAAATATTACTGAAATATTAAATACACAATGCTCCTACTGGCTTAGCTATAAACTTAAACTCAATATAGAATGCATCCCAACTATATACACAGTACAGGTGCCCCCCATTTTTCGAACATTCGCTTAACAACACCTCACTGTTACGAAAGACCTACATTAGTTACCTGTTTTCACTGTTACAATAAAAGGCAGCGCACAAAAAAGGCTTTGCGCGAGAAAAGGCAGCTCATGCGCCAAGCAGCCAAACTCCTCCCCCGGAAATGCATTGGAACCGCCATTGCTTAAACACGTGACTGTGAGCATCTTTGCTTTATCTTGATTTATTTTGTGCATCTGTTAGCAAGATGAGTTCTAAGGTATCGGAAAAGCCTAAAAGAGCTCGTAGCGGTGTTACACTTAGCATAAAACTAGACATAATTAAGCATTTCGATCGTGGTGAACGAAGTAAGGACAAAGTGAGTTTGGCTTGTGGAAGTTGATGAAGATGATGTTGAAGAGGTTTTGACATCCCATGACCAAGAACTGACAGATGAAGACCTGACGCAACTGGAAGAGGAAAGAATAACAATTGAAATCGAACGCAGTAGCGAACGGACCGAAAGTGAAGTCATCCAGGAACTGAACGTGAAGCAACTGCGTGAGATTTTCGCTGCGATTGACACTGCTACAACGATTGCAGAAAAGTACGACTTTAATTTTGAAGGGGTACGTAGGTTTAGGGCATATTTGCAGGATGGTTTGAGTGCTTACAAAGAACTGTATGATAGAAAAATGCTCGAGGCTAAGCAGTCAAGCATACTGTCATTTTTCAAGCCTTCCACATGAGCCACAGCAGATGACGAACCTCGACTTTCGACATCGAGGCAGGCAGACATAGAAGATATCCTGCCTGTTCTGATGGAAACAGACGACGATGAGATGACACCCCAGTCTCCTCTACCTCCCACCACCCCAACCTCCGACGACTCAGCCTAACACACCATCATCAATGTGCTTGCTGTCTTCGTGATTCCGGTAAGTGAAACTACACTGTACATATGTTATTTCTACTTTATATAGGCTGTATATATTTATGCATTACTTGGTACGATTTGGCAGCTTCATAGCTTAAAGGTTACTGGAGAGAGTAACCTTGCGCCAAGAGTGCTGCCAAGAGCGCTTGCGTGAGATTTTCGCTGCGGTGGACAGTGTTGCAATGATTGCAGAAAAGTATTTCTGCTTTATATAGGCTGTGTATTTATCATATCATTCCTGCTCTTACTATATGTTACTGTTATTTTAGGTTTTATGTGTCATATGGCATGATTTTGGAGGTTATTTTTTGGGTCTGCGAACGCTCACAAATTTTTCCCATATAAATAAATGGTAATTGCTTCTTCATTTTATGCCATTCCGGCTTACGAACCATTTCATAGGAACACTGTACCTTTGAATAGCAGGGGAAACCTGTATGCTATTTAATACAACTCCTATGTAGACAGCACAGTAAATTTTAAATTGTGCCACTTAAGCCTAAAGGTTTAATTGTTGTGAAGGATTTCTTACTCTTTTGAGATAACACCTTTCCTGATGAGGAGGGTCACTCAGCTTGGCAGATGAGACTTGTGGCTGTGAAACAATGTCAGGTTGTGAAGCCTCCTCCGGGGTGGAGTGGACTGCGGGAAATGGTTCTGTCAGCTCTGGACTCCTTTCTTCTCCTTTCTTCTTCCTTCTTCAAGGTGCTCTTAGCATCTTCTGGACATGTTGGCATTCTGAACAGTGCATAGCAAACTGCTCGATCTGGTCTATCCTAGTCCGCCAGAAAAATCTTCCAGCCAACACTTTCATTTTGACTACCACAGGATGACTGGCAAGTGCTCCTCCAGCACTTTAGCTCTTAACTTGGATAGTACAACTCTCGGTCCCCCACATATGGCTGTCAAGGGAAAGTTCATTCCTGAGCTGGTTAATGTAATTGAACTGGAATCTTTTCCGCACATTCCAGCCATTCTGGATGGCCATGTAGACTTGAGACAATGTGGTTCTTTCTGGTTTCCCTTTGGATCACCTCTGCCATAATAAGGAAACTTTCAATTTGCATGAGGGAGAATATGTCACGAGGAGTGTGCTCATTTGTAAATTTTTCAGTTATTTCTTTTTCCAAAGGTAAATAGGACAGTCCATCAGCATTTCTATGATAAGTCATTCCTTTGAATTCTATCTTGCGATTGTTCTCCAAGAAACAGAGCCCATCTCTGCATTTGCACTGTTGCTGTCAGTGGAACATCCTTCTGGGATTGAAAATGGACACTGGCAGTTGATGATCAGTAATGAGGGTAAACTCTCTCTCATACAAGTACCAATTGAAATGTTTTGTGCCCCAAACTAGACTCAAGGCCTCTCTGTCGATCTGTGTGTAATTTTTCTCTGCAGCGGTAAGGGAAAGTGATTCAAAGACTATGGTGTATTCCCTTCCAGCAGTCATAACGTGACATGACAGCATCTATACCATAAGGTGATATGTCACAGGCACACTTCACTAGACAATGTGTGAATCCAGTGACTGATATCACCACTTCCTGTACCTTTTGGAAAGCCACCTCACGTTGCTTTGTCCATTGCCATTTCTTCCTGATCTGTAGTAATGAGTTCATGGGGTGGAGCACAGTAGCTAAGTTTGGCAGGAGCCTTTTATAGCAATTGAAAGATCCTAAAAAGGACCACAACTGTGACAAGTCCTTTGGGCATCCACCATGGCTTGAGTTTTCTCAGCACGAGTGTGCAAATCTTGTGTGTCAATGGTGTGATCACAGTAAGTGATGCTTAGACCATAAGACATAAGAGCAGAATTAGGCCAGCTGGCCCATCGAGTCTGCTCTGCCATTCAATCGTGGCTGATCCTTTTTTCTTCTCCTCCTTAACCCCACTTCCCGGCCTTTTCCCCGTAACCTTTGATGCTGTGTCCAATCACGAACCTATCAATCTCTGCCTTAAATACACCCAATGACCTGGCCTCCACAGCTGCACGTGGCAACAAATTCCACAAGTTCACTACCCTTTGGCTAAAGAAATTTCTCCATAGGGCGCCCCTCTATTCTGAGGCTGTGCCCTCTTGTCCTTGACTCTCCCACCATAGGAATCATCCTTTCCACAGCTACTCTGTCTAGGCCTTTCAACATTCCAAAGGTTTCAATGAGATTCTCCCCTCATCCTTCTGAATTCCAGTGAGTACAGACCCAGAGCCATCAAACGTTCCTTGTATGATCATCCCTTCATTCTTGTGAACCTTGTTGGGACCTTCTGCAATGCCAGCACATCTTTTCTAAGATGAAGGGTCCAAAACTGTTCACGATACTCAAGGTGAGGCCTCAGCATCACATCCCTGCTCTTGTATTCTAGACCTCTTGAAATCAATGCTTGGTTTAAAGTATCCATACTTGTTCTGTTGTGCAGTGAGTCCATAATTTTCTAATCTCTTTAATGCTGTCTTGAGATTTTGGAGATGTTCTCTAGTCATCCTCACCAGTAACATTTATGTCTTCTAGAAAACATTGAGTCCTGGGCAGCTTTGCATAGCTTTCTGTCAGAGTGCCAGTGCAAAAAATAAACCTATAATGGTAATAAAGCCCTTTGTGAATGTTTATGGTGAGAAACAATTTGGACTTCTCTTCCATCTCCATATGTCGTTAGGCCTTAGCTAAGTCTACTTTGCTGAAGTGTTTCTTTCCAGAAAGTTTTACAAAGATAGCCTCTATTGTGGACAGAAGAGATTGATCTACTTTCAGTACTGGGTTGATGGTGACCTTAAAATCACCACAGATCCTGATCGATCCATCCTTCCTTACTACTGGGACCACTGGCATTCCCCATGGGCCCAACTCAACCTTGGAAAGAGTTCCTTCAGCCTAAATCCGTCTATCTCACTGGCTACTTTATCATAGTTGGTGTAAGAAACCAAATGGGCTTTGTAAAACTTGAGTGTGGCATTTTCATTTAAACTATTTTACCCTTGAGTGAGTTTTTCAATGTCAAACTTGAACACCGCGGTGACATCATCCAGTACCTTTCTCAATTTGCTTTCAGTTGATTCTATTGCAGGGGATATGGCAAGCAAATGATGGATGGATCTCCAACCAGGTTATAGTTGTCTCAGCCATTCATGGCCCTACAATGCTGGCCCTTTTGTTTACTGCATACAAACCCAATGTATCTTGTTGGTTGTTGTATTTAACTATTTTACTGTTATGAATGTCATTCCCTAAGGAGTTATCTTTTCTCCGTTATACTTTCTTAGTTAGGTATCTGCAGGTCAGTATCTTTGAAATTACATTCAAACTTATGTTGCATAATGACTGAAACAAGGTCCATCCAATTCTATTTTAATTTGCTGTTCACTTCTGGTGTATGCCATATTGCTTGTCTCTTGTTAGTTTCCACATTAAAAATTTCAAGGCTACTCAATCCTGTTATATTCTCATCAGTATCAGACTTTCCACCAATAGCATGCCCTGTTTGAAACTGTAACTTTTTATCTTTTTCACTTTCATGTGCATTCCATTTATTCTATCTGCCTGACTTACTCTTTGTATGCGTCCTACATGTTGCATTTTCTATAAGTTTCATTTTTTTTTAACCTGCATTGGTCTGATGTATATGAGCCCCCGCTACAGTGGAAACATAATTTATTCAGCCAGGCAGATTTTGTTTAGACATTGCAGTTTTGTTCATGTTCATTTGCATTTCTGATTGCAACTCAATTGCATTTCTGTCTGCTGTTTACATTGATATAGCAATTTCAACTGCTCATTTGAATGTGAGGAACTTAAGTGAGGAACAATTTTTGAATGCCTTCTTGTAAGATTCCACAAACTAAACAATCTTTCAGTGCATCATTAAGCCTATCACTGAACTGGCAATGCTCAAACAGTCTCTTCAATTTGGCCATGTAAGCTGAAATGGATTCCCCTTCATTTGATTGTGCTTATGAAACTTAAAGTGCCTGCAGTCAACAATGGTTTTGGTTTTAAATGTTCCTGCATTACTTTCTCAATAACAGCAGATTTCTTTTTGGCTGGTTTGGTTGAAGCAGTTAAACTTCTCAGCCAACTCTGTGCCTTTCAACCTTTTACACTTAGTGACACTGGTACTTGCTTTGCATTGGTTATTTCATTTACTTCAAAATATTGCTCAATTTATTCAGTATACAACATCCATTTATCTGTTGTGCATTCATATATGTCTATTGTTTTGACATAGCCAGCCATTTCCACTTTTTAAAATTTATCATCTGGTACTCACTGTTATGAATTCATGAATGTTGCTATTTACTGCCTTTTTTTGAACTCAACCATCTCTCTCCCTCCTCTGAAGAGACGTGCTGCACTTTCTTCTTAAACTCAAGAGTCTCTTTTCTCTTATGAAGAAAAGCAAAGTCCTGCACTTTATAAAACTTGAACATATCTTGCTAAGAAAAAGAGTGCTGTGCTTTTTTAAAAAAAACTCGACTGTCTCTCACAGGTAGGTCATCGTCTCTGGTTAATTTTAAAACATCCTCATCTTCACTTTATGTTTTGTAACTCCAGAATCTAATCAAAAAGAAAGCACAGAGCCAGTGATTATGGGTCTATTTACTGTTATACTTTAAGTGAGCTGCCCACTTAGGTGGCTTCATGATGTTTGCCATTGACATACAATACTTTTATATATAGCCTGTAATGAATTATGTAAACAACATATTATTAAATACACACCACTCAGCACCTGACTGATTTGGATTATAGAACAGTGCAGTACAGGCTCTTTGGCCCACCTTGTACAAGCCTTTTAACCTACTAAGATGAATCTGACCCTTCCCTCCTACAGAACCCTCTATTTTTCTATTATCCATGCCTCTATCTAAGAGTTTCTTAAATGTCCTTAATGTATCTGCCTCCCTAAGGCAAGCATATTGTATGTCTTCTTGACCATCATAAAAGACCATAAAACTTACTCCTCAATTTCCCACTCTGCTTCAATCTCCTAAGGATCCTACCATTTGCCATATTCTTTCCCCTTGCATTTGACCTCTGAATGTAGAGCACTTCCTCTTGGCTGGATTAACCTTCATTTGTCATGTTTCTACCCATAGTCCTAACTGGTCTATATCACGCTAAGCCCTTTAACACCCTTCTTCACTTTCTACAGCTCCACTAATGTTTGTGCTGTCTCCAAACTTGATAATCAGCCCACCTACATTTTTATCCAAATAATTAAAAAATAATCCAAAAAGTCCAAATTAATAATCACAAATAATTACGACAGACACTGGTCCCAGACCTCAGGTAGAGTCTTGATCTGAAATGCTGACCGCCTATTTCCCTCCACAGATGCTGACTGTTCTGCTGAGTTCCTCCATCATTTTGTATGTTGCAGCAGTCAGAATAACACCCCTCCAATTATCCTCTATCTTCTATGACTAAGCCACAGAAGATAGAGGAATTAATTGGATTTAATCCAATTGACCAAGTCTCTATGTATCACATATGGATTAACTTTTTGGATCAGCCTACCATGATGGTCCTTGTCCATGTAGACAACATCCCTGCCCTACCCTCATTAATTATCTTTGTCACCACCTCAGAAATCTCAATCATGTTTGTAGGACATGACCTTCAATGCCCAGAGTCTTGTTGACTATCCCTGGTGTGTCTGTGCGTTTCAAGATGTGAGAAGATCCTATCTCTAAGAATCTTCTCCAATAATTTCCCTTCTTCTCATGTGAGGCTTACCAGCCTATATATTTTTAATTTGTTTAAACTGGTTAAACAGAGGAATAACATTGACTAAACTCTAGATCTACAATCTCACCTGTGGCTAAAGAGGATCTAACGATCTCTGTAAAGGCCCCAACTATCTCCTCCCTTGCCTCTTTCAATAACCCATTATAACTTGTGTATTTATCCATCTTTATGCTTCACAAGAGACCTAACACCACCACCCCATTGATATCAAGATGCCTTAGGATATCCATGTCCTGATTGGTAAATCTCAATACGAAGTGTTCTTTGAGTACCTGATTTCCTCCATGTATATACGTATACCCTCTTTTATCTTTGAGAGGTTGAATCTTTGTGTTCTTAATGCCTCTGGTATCTCTTCAATTCTACTTGTTAATGGCATTGCTTGCCCCTTTTCATCCTTCCTGGTTACCTGTTTAAATTCTCTCCTGTTTCATTTCTATCCATCAATCTAAATTGAGCATCCTAAACTTTGCATAAGCTTTCTTTTTCTTTTTGATAAGATTTCAAACGATTCTCATCATCAGGGGATTCTGAACCTTGCTAAGCTGTTCTCTTTTCCTCACAGGAACCATGTTGTTCCCGAATTATGATGAAAAGTGACTAATTACTGTCCATTACACTGCTGGTGTTAAGGGCAACATGAAGGTCCTCCATCTTTGGCAGTGTTCAGGGCTTCCTTCATCATGTCAGTAGCTTCCTCTTGGTTTTTCACTACTGTCAGCCATGCAAATCCAACCTAGATGGAGACTCAAGCATTACATTGTACTCAGATACAGAAGGAACCTTCATTGCTGTTTCTGTAACAGTTTTGTTTACAGTTAGGGCTGTTGGCCCTGATCTGAACTCCTGAACCTGGAGGGCCAGTGGACCACTCTTAGTCCACTTAGTCCACTGTCTGGCATAGGTGACCCTACCAAGAATCAAAGCACGAAAGCCCTGACTCTGGCCAACATAGGTCTTGAGGTCATTGAGTCATTCAAGCTTCCAAACCCTACAACAAGGTTGTGGTCCTCTTGGTGGTGAATTAGGACCAGCTAGCCTTGAAGTGACTCCCACATGTTGGATATGGGCCTACCCAATAAACACTGCTCCCAATCTACTCTGCCCAGCTCCTCAAAAACAAAGTTGAGTTTATTTCCTTATGTTAGAAGTACATATATGCACAGGTGCATGAAAAACATTTGAGGCACGAATACTACTGTAATAGCTGCTGCTATTTTTTGCTTGTGTTGCATGATAGCTTGTGAGTTCAGATGTGAAAGACAAAAACATTGCTAAATATATTGAGTTTTTTTTAATAGTGTTCCTGTGAAAACTTTGTAAGTAGCAAATGTGAACAAAGCCTACTGAATATTGCATCAGGTGTCTCTCAGTTGCCACTAAAGTTTTTTCTTGCTTCCTACTGTACCTAGTTTACTGCTTTAGCTTTGTGATTCTGTAAAATTCCAGTGTCAGGTTTGAAAATAAAATGATGTTTTCTGGCATTTGGTCTTGCTTTTGAGAATTAAAAGCTTTATTTTCCAAGTAAACTAGCACAGCACAATTTGTTGTTGCTTGTGTTCTGCTGAACATTGTGGACATGGTATGTTGTCACCAGAATGCACGTTCTTAGTTTGTGTTGGCTGTTGACCCAAGCAACGTGTTCCATGCTAAATTTTGATGTATGTATGACAAATAAATAGAAATCAGTTCTGATATCTGATCCTAGCACCAAGTTGCATGCCAAATACTATGGAACCAATTATACAGTTTGAGTTCTGGGCGATACATATCATGACTCAGAATAAACATTGAGTGTAGGGTAAATGCCTGCCTCCAAAATTGTTCTATCAATTCTCTGTTATCAAGGAGGATTTTAGGATACTTTTGAATTTTGCTGTCAAATATAGTTCCTATGGTAATTCCATTGCTTGAATCAGCTTTAATCTCCTCTTTTCAGCTTTCAATGACTCTTTAGTAAACCAAGTCCATCTATGTCCTTGTAAACTGGGTTTCTCACAATGCCTATCTTTTTTGTCAAATTCTTAAGCAGGCTGGTTTTAAAGCTGTCCATTGACAAATCAAAATAGGGCCAATAATAATAAGGATGAATTCCTGGAATGTATTCTGTTGTGAAATTTATTAACTATGCAAGTTATTTCAGAGTTAGTACTGTACAATGAGAAAGGTCTCATTAATAATCTGGTACTAGAGGACATAGAATGCTAAAAATGTTACCTCATGCTTGAAAGTGATGTAATTCAATTTGAAACTAGAGAATTTAATCTAGGCAATTGAAATTGTGCAAGAATGAGGGACAGCCTGGATGGGGAACCTGCATGAGAGAATTTGACAGTGGATATAGGTATGTGGACATTTAGAGAAAATTTACATGACTGCCACACATTTTTTTTCCTTTAAGGCACAAAAACACCACAGAAAATGTGGTCAACCATAGATTACAGTAAAAATTGGAAGTATTAAATTTAAGGAAAGTGTTATTAAATTTGGCAGAAAAACAGGAAACCTGAAGATGGAGTTTTAGAATTCTGCCACAGATGAGAAAGAAATTGATAAAGCAAGCATTTATAAGGTGCTTAGATAGGCACGTGAATATGCAGAGAGTGGAAGGGATATGGGCCACATGCGGGCAGAAGGGATTACGCGTTCTTAGTTTAATTAGTTCAGCACAGCATTATGGGTTATTGGGCCTGTTCCTGTGCTGTTCTATCTTCTAGGGGCAAAATATGGTTTGAGGGTAAACAAAGAACAAACATGAAAATGGTTTTGAAGAGCTTCTATAGGTATGTAAAAATGAAAACACTAGTGAGGATGAGAGAGAGAGAAGGAAGGATTAATATAGGGAAATAACAAAATGGCAAAGGAATTAAATAAGTGCTTCAGGCCTGTTTTAACAGAGGAAAGCACAAGCTCTTCCCTAATCTTGGGATCCAGTGTAAGCGAGGAAATACTAATAAATAACTGTTCATATTTATTTGTATGGATCATCCTGGTCGCCTTCTCTGGTTTCGATTTTCTTGTGTTCTTCATAACAAAGATGATCAAAATTCCACAAAGGTGGCCTAAAACCCTCAGGCATATTTGATCCTGGCAATTGATTTGTTTCTGTAAACATTTTAAGTGTGTTCACTTTTGATGTGATTACTCATTCATTTAAATGCCATTTCCTTTTGTTTGTTCTTTATGGTTTGCCTCTGTTATTCCATTCTGGACTGTCTCATTTCAGTAAGACAACCAGAGCTTTGGAGGAATCTTCTAGTGCATAGTGCACACAATGTAATTCCACCCCTGCTTTTCTGCTGAAAATAATGACCAAATTCAATTTTTGTTTTGATCGCTGATGATTTGAAATGCAGTCACAAATGGCACTTCTGTTGCACTGTTTTGTAAACTCCTACTCAGTCGATGCAGGAGAATTTTCACCCACAGCCTGGGCATTGTTCTATTTGAGTTCAGCTTTTCTTTTGAAAATACAAGACATTTCAGTAGAACTTAATGATTTTACAGATTTATTTTTAAACTGGTGATACGTGTGAAGTTCCAGTATAAATCCCACGCTGGCTTTTCTCACACACCTACATAAACAAAGTTGGAATGAGCATAGCAACTTAATTTCAAAAACGTTAGCTGTCCAGGTTCACGAGCAGGGCATTCATTCACAGGCTTTGTTTGCCTTTGAGCTTTAAGTGTCAGGCCTGGAAGCCTATCTTACGTGTTGAAGCAAATGCTCCTCTGTATTACCGAGTTTCATGAATCCGCAGACTCGGCACCAGTTACACTGTTTTAAACTCAGGCTGAGACGCCGGGGTTCACCTTTGCTGGTTTTGGCCTGAGATTTAGAATCACCTGGTATAATGGCCCTGTGTGTATTTATTTAGTTGTCTCACCTAAATTATTTTGTGGTTCACCCTGACAAATAAAGCCACTTCTGAGATCACGTTTCCTGTTGTGTTCTCTGGTCCAGAAGCTCTGTTACATGGTGCAACATTTCTCCGATATGGGATAGAATATTAGTAAAAGTAAACCCCGAGTTCAAATTTCAAAGTAAATTTATTATCAAAGTACATACTGTATATGTCACCATATACTACCCTGAGATTAATTTTCTGGTGGGAATTAACAGTAAATTTAAAGAAACACAGTAGAGTCAACGAAAAACTGTACACAAGGTGGACAAACAACCAATGTTTAAGAGACAACAAATTGTGCAAATACAAAAATAAACAAAAACAGACAAAAAATAAATAAACAAACAAACAAGCAATCAAGCAATAAATATTAAGAACATGAGATGAAGAGTCCTTGAAAGGGAGTCCATTGGTTGTGGGAGCATTTCAGTGTTGGGATAATGAAGTTATTCCCTCTGGTTCAAGAGCCTGATGATAACTTCTGTTGAAATTGGTAGCATGGGTCCTTGAATATGGATGCTGCTGTCCTGCGACAGTACTCCTTGCCGATGTGCTCAGTGGTGGGGAGTGCTTTACTCATGATGCTAAACCGACTTTTTGTAGGGCATCGGTGTTTCCTACCCAGCTGTGATGCCACTTGATTTATTATTATCACATATACTTGAAGTGCAATGAAAAAGTTTGTTTTTATGCAATCCATACAGGTTGTTTTATCACACCAGTGCATTGAGGTAGTGCTAGAATGTAGAATATGGTGTTTCAGTTGCAGAGCAGGCAGACAATGAAATGATGAGATAGACTGTGAAGTCCATCTCATTGCAAAAGGGGGCTGTCTAATATCAGTGGGTTGGAAGCTGTGTTTGATCCTGGTGGTATAGGTATATGCTTTCAACACAATGGACTTTGTCTACACTGTCCTTTCACATACTCCCAGACTCAGACACAGAGTGAAGTTCCCTTTACACTATCCCATCATCTACTTCATTTGCAGGCTCATTGTCATTGTCATTAGGTCGCACCTGGAATTTCCAGTTGGCAGACGATTTCTCTCCATGCTGCTCTGACATTTTAGGAAATCATGTACTCGGCAGGTCACAGCAGTGGTTTGCCTTTGCCTCCTGCTGGGTGAGTTTAGAGAGATCACCACCTCTTGCAGTGGATGACCAGGACGTCTAAGTGCCTTGTTGTGCTGTTAGCGCTCCACCAACGCCTGCTGGCCTGCCTTCTTGACCGTTGGACCATTAATTGGTCTCCTCTGCTCAATCTGCCAGGGCCAGACTTCACACGCTGGGATAGGGAGATCTCCTACCTCACCGAGGGTTGAAACCTTCACCTGGTTTGGTCCGTCTGCCGAGACGGTTTACCGGGGTGTGGCCACTGTGCGTTTTACAGCTACTTGGAACCACAAGTGAGAGCTGAGCACCAGGTGGGGACCAAAGGTGGATGAGCTGCCCTGAGAAAGGGCACGGCAGGCCTCCCCACCAGAGGTGCTACCCCTCCCTAGACAAACCCATTTGCAGGCTACGGATGTGCAAATAGACTTAATGGGATTACAAATAGAGTAGGTCACTCTTGTGGAAGCAAGTGGTACCACAAATGTGAAGCCAGATTCAGTATTTAAAGGGCACTTGTCAGGTATGAAGATGTGGTGTCTAACACAATAAAGTGCAAAAAATTAGGTTTCATGTGCTGTTGGTCTATTTTAGCCCATCCATCTTTCTATTGTGCTCCAAACATGAACATGTCTCTTTATATCCCAGTCGTGATGCATCTCAATCAATATTGACTAAGTGGCAGTCCTTAGCAAAACCATCTCTAATAACCAACTTGAGACCCATCCAAACTCAGTGTGCCACTACCACATTGAATATCCTCTTCATAATTAGTGAGACTCTCCTTCCTGGTTTCCATTTCCCTCTCACACCTGAAATAATATATCCCAAAACATTCAGCTGCTAGTCCTGTCCTTCCCTCAGCTACATTCCCATGATTGCAATAACATCATAATTCTACATGCTGATCCAAGCTCCAGGATCATCTGACTCATCTCTGAGAGCCTTTGGAGTTGAGCCTGCTAGCCCTCCATGCTCCCTAATATGTCTCTGTCTGCTCTGCCCACTGCACATGCTCGATTTATCTTCTACATTTTTCTCCCACCCTCTCCAGTTTTTCCAGCTACTATTTTGAATTATTATTATTCCCACTTATTATTCGAACATTTGCTTGAACCATGAATACATTTGCAAAGCATTACTGTATTCAAGGAGAATTCATATACTTCCTGTTAGCAAAAAGGCAGCAGTGATCACTTGGCTGAGGAATTAGAGGAACGGTATCCATAATCAAGGACCTCCACCATCCAGACCATGCTGTCTTCTTGCAGCTGCCATCAGAAGTGAGGTCAGGAGACATAAGTCCCACACAACCACATTCAGGAACAGTTCGACCATCAGGCTCCTGAACCAATGTGAATAACCTCAACTCTGAACTGATCTACAACCTATCAACAAACTTGCAAAGACTCTGCAAATCCTGTTCTCAGTATTATTTATTTATTTGCTTATTTATTATTTTATTTGCACAGTTCATCTTCTTTTGCACATTGGTGACATTGTCAGTCTTTGTGTGTCATGTTTCATTGATTCTATTGTATTTCTTTGTTCTGTGAATGCCTGCAAGAAAATGAATGTTTAGGTAGTATATGTATCGCCACATTCCTATACGTATATGTATCACCATATACTACCTTGACATTCATTTTCTTACAGGCATTCACAGAACGAAGAAATACAATAGAATCAATGAAACGTATAGATGAACTTTGAGATACCTAAGCAAATTGCAGAAGGGTGTAAGAGCAATAGTAGGGAGCATTTCATCTCTCTGGATATGGTCTGGGAGTGCCTTTTTGCATGGGGCAGAATTAGTTACGTGCATCCTAGAAAGTTTTTGAGATGAAATGCAGAGATTGACTAGACACAGGGTGGTACTTATACCCAAGGAAATGAAGTAGGATGGATGGTGGACATGTCAGTGGAAGAACACTTTGAAACAGTGACTATACTGTAATTTGGGACAGAAGATTGGCTGACCGGCAGAAGACAAAGTGTGTGAATGAAGGGGGCCTTTTCTGCTTGTCTGCTGGAGTTGTGGTGTTATGCAGGGGACTGATGTTAGATCCGCTACTTTTCACATTATGTTACTGATCTGGATGTCATGGGTCACATAAGAGTTGATAAACCCCCGGGACCCCCGGGTTGCTATGGGAACCAAGGGAAAGTTAGCTAAGACTTGGCAGAGGTTTTCTTCATCTTCGTTAGTCACAGCTGAGGCAACAGAAAACTGGAGGGTGGTTAAAAAGGGTAGCAGGGATAAACCTGATAACTACAGGCCATACATCAGTAATAGAGAAGTTGCTGAAGAAATTCTGAACGATGGGATAGGATATAGTTTCAAGTACCTGGGTGTCAAGATCTCTGAGGATCTAACCTATTCCCACCATATTGATGCAATAATAAAGAAGGCAAGACAGGAACTACATTAGAAGTTTGAAGAGATTTGTTATGTCATAAATACACCCGAAAACTTCCATAGATGTACCGTGGAGAGCAGTCTGATAGGCTGTGTCACTGTCTGGTATGGAGGGGCTACAGCACAGGACTGAAAGAAGCTGCAAAGGATTGTAAGTTTAGTCGGCTCCATCTTGGGTACCAGCCTACAAAAAAACCCAAGATATCTTGAAGAAGAAGTGTTTCAGAAAGGCAGCATCCATTATTAAGGACCTCCAGCACATGCCCTTTTCTCACTGTTATCATCAGGTAAGAGAGACAGAAGCCTGAAGGCACACACGCAGTGATTCAGGAATAGCTTCTTCCCCTCTGTCATCCGATTCCTAAATGGACATTAAACCCGTGAACCCTACCTCACTTTTAAAATATTTATTATTTGTTTTTCGCACGATTTTTAATCTATTCAATATACGTATACTGGAATTGATTGATTTATTATTATTTTATTATTATTCTTCTATATTATGTATTGCATTGAGCTGCTGCTGCTAAATTAACAATGCCGGTGATAATAAGCCTGATTCTGATTCTGATATTGTATGTACATTTGGAAAGGCAAGGGCTAATTAGAAATAACATGGCTTTGTGCAAGTGAAACTTGATTTGATTGATTTATTTGAGGAGCATTGATGTAGGTATAGAGTTGTCTATATGGACTTCAGTCGCCAATGGTAGGCCAGTCCAGAAGGTTAGGGTACATGGGTTCAAAGTGAGCTGGCTAATTGGATCCAACTTTAGGTTGGGGATAGGAGGCAAGAAGATAATGGCGGAAGATTGCTTTTGGGATTGGAAATCTGATCTGTTGTGTACCATAGGGATTGCTGCTGGGACCACTTCTGTGTGTGAAGTATATTATTGACAGATATAAGCAGAGGAGGTATGACTGGTATGTTTGTGGATGACACCAAAGTTAGTGTGGTGGAAAGGGAAAAGATTGTCTAAGGCTACAGCAGAAGATAGATCAAAAGGAAAGTTGGGAGGAGTGTTGACACATGGAATTTACTCCTGGTGACTGTGAGGCTTACATTTTGGGAAGTTTAAAAGGGATTGGACTTATATTTTACAGCAATGATATAGTGCTAAGGAATGTTGATGAATGGGGGAGGGGGGGATATAGGAGTTCAAGTTCTAGGTTTCCTGAAAATGGCAACAAAGTTAGAAAGGGCGGTGAAGAAGGCAAATGCCTTGCTTGCCTTTGTAGGCCAGGGCATTAAATACTATAAAAGTTAGGATATACAGTTGCAACTTTACAAAATACTTTTCACATTGTACTGGTTTTATTGTCTGTAATTCTGGTCACTAGGAAGGGTGTGTTTGTGCTGGAGAGAGGGTAGAGGAGATTTACCAGCAAGTTGTCTTGATTGTCTTTGAGCTATGGAGAAAGATCACTTTCCCTGGTGAGAATGTCTGATGGATGACCTTATAGAGGTATACAATTATGAAAGGAATGGATTGTGTAGATAGGCAGAATCTTCTTCCCATGATAGGGATATCAGCAACAAGTGGGAATGGTTTAAAGTGAGAGGAAAGGGTTTTAAGGAGGATTGATTGGTAAGTTACTTTTGCACAGTGTGATTGGTATTTGGAACACACTGTCAGAGACAGTGGAATTAGATGTTTCAGAGACATTTGAAAATGCACTTAAATAGTTAAGGCATTGGAGGGTAGAAACCTTATATGCAGGTAAATGGGCAAAGAAGTTGGTCTGGATTGTCTGAGGTCTCTGTTTCTCTGCTACACAAATCTATGACTGTATTTAAATTGTTAGCCTCCCATATCTATTTTTAGCCATTAACTAGCTTCCTGTTTACTTCCAATATTCCCAAAAAATTGTAAGGATTTAAATTCATTTCTGTGCCTTTTATTCCTCCCCACAGAATGAAACAGGGTCTCATTTAGTTTACCAGATTGCTGGTCATGATGATCCATTACTGCATCGACTTTCAGGTAAGATTATGGTGATATTTAATATAATTTGCAGTATTCATACTTTTCTAGGTACGTGTAAATTCAGTTCAGATGACATTTTTTAAAAAGTTACGATATATATGGAAAAGGTTGAAGAAAGTTCAGTGCATCACATTCTGTTATCATCTTGCACAGAGAATTGAGCTGTCTAGTGATGAAATCATGGGAGTGCTTGGAAGTGACATGGATTGCTCCTGGTTCTGGCAGATCTATAACAGCCTTAGTATTTGTCATTGCTTTTTATTCATCATGAAAGACAAAATTACCTTTTAATTTTTCATATTCTTAATTACAAGCTGAGATTCCTCACAGAGGATAGAAGCACTCAATTCTGAAATTCCTTTAGTGAATTTATACTTATTTCCTTCCTGGTTGTGGCTGACCATCAAAAATTGTGGGAATATGTGAGTGCATCAATAAATTATGAATGGGTGGTGAAAAGAGTTGGCGAAAAGTTTTCCGTTGAGCTTTGGACACAATAGTGTCTCTGAATCAACATGTTCTCTGAATGACAGGCTATAAGGGTATAAATTTGTGTTACTGAAGTCATAGAATTATAGATCACTGTAACAAAGATACAACGCCTTTGGCTCATCTGGTCCTTGCCAGCCTGGTCTTCTGCTTTGTCCCATTTACCTGCACCTGGACCTGAGCTGTTCATACCTCTCTCATCCATGTACCTACTCAAACTTCTCTTATGTGTTACAAATGACCTAGCACCCACCAGCTCAACTGGTAGCTTGTTCTGCACTTTCACCACCCTCTGAGGAAAAGAGATCCCCCTCCAATTCCCCTTAAATATCTCACTTTTCACTGTAAACCAATGACCCCTCATTGTAATCTTGCCCAACGTTAGGGGAAAATGCCTGCATTTACCCGATCCATTATCCCTTAAAATGTTGTATGCCTCCATGAGACTGCCTTTACAATTCTCCTCTATAATTGTATACCTCCATTGGTGATTGTCGGTCAAAGAAACGAGGAAACTAGACGGTCTTTTCCTCAAAGTATCTCCATGGAAATAATTTCTATTTGCTCTTTCTGAACTTACACGATTTTAAAGCTTTTGCCAAATCACCTCGTTGGTTTCTCAGCTGTAAAGAGCTCAAGCTTCTCCATATCATTGTCAGCTCTCATGCCTGAGCGAAATTTAGCACTTTTGCTTCAGTAAATTCGTTTGTAGAATGCAGGTATTACTGATAAGGTCACATTTACACCTCATTCTGTAGCTTCTCGAAAGTCTTCACACTTTGGGATTATTGATATTAAATCCATAGTAACATGATGTTGAGTGCAGTAGCCTGATTAGCATATGTTAATAAGATTTACCCTGACAGGCTTAAACCTACTGCATAATATCACAAGAGGGACAAATGAAAGTCTTGCTCCTCCAGGAAATCTCATCTCTTATTGGTATTCCCTAAAGAAAGAAGCCGTAAAATAATATTCAGCAAAAACCCTCAGTATAAATTATACTGAATCTGACCAGTTTTCTTCCAACACCACTCTCCTCCATCTGGTGGAAATGGTCCTCACCCTCAAGAATTTTGCTTTCAATTCCTCCACTTTCTCCAAACTCAAGGGCTCACATGGGCCCTGCTGTGCCTGCCTTTTAGTCGTTATGTTGAATAGTCCATGTTCCAGCCCTTTACTTTTTCTATCTATCACCTCCCAGTTTCTCACTCCCCCCAACCTATTTGTTTTTATCATCTATCACCTTCTAGTCTCTACTCTTTCCCCTCCCCAACACCTTATTGGGGTATTTCCCCCCTTCCTTTCCAGTCCCGATGAAGGGTCTTGGCCCAAATTTGTTTTTAAGGAAGTGGCAAGAGAGCATATGAAAAATAATATCAGTGTAAATTGTTTCAGCCAAAGGAAATTATCTTGACAAATTGAAGGCTTTTGAAGCTGCCATCAAAGAGTGCCAGTTGGAACCAGTGAATATCGAATGTGTGCATTTTGGAAAGTTATCTAATAGGATGCTACATGAAAGGCTGCACTTAAAATGAGGAATTGTGGCCATAAGTATCTAATGCTGTTCAAAGTTCATTTTCTTGCAGACATTCACAGTACATACAGGAAACACAGTAGAATCAATGAATTGAATTGACTTTACTTCTTACATCCTTCGCATACATGAGGAGTAACAAATCTTGATGTTACATCTCCATCTAAATGTGCAATCATAGTAATTTATAATAATTTATAATAAATAGAACAGTCAATGTAACATAGAATACATTCAGATGTGCATGAGTTAATCAGTCTGATGGCCTATTGGAAGAAGCTGTCCAGAAGTTGGTCCTGGTTTTTAAGCTGCAGTACTGTTTCCCAGATGGTAGCAACTGGAGTAGATTGTGGGTGGGGTGACACAGGTCCCCAGTGATCCTTTAGGCCCTTTTCTCACACCTGTCCTTGTAAATGTCCTGAATCATGGGAAGTTCACAACTACAGATACGCTGGGCTGTCCTCACCACTCTCCGCAGAGTCCTACAATTAAGGGAGGTACAGTTCCCATGCCAGGCAGTGATGCAGCCAGTCAGGATGCTCTCAATTGTGCCCCTGTAGAAAGTTCTTAGGATTTGGGGGCCCAAAATAAACTTCCTCAACCATCTGAGATGAAAGAGGCGCTGTTGTGCCTTTTTCGCCACACAGACCACGTGAAGTCCCCGGTGATGTGGAACTGAGGAACTTAAAGCTGTTTACCTTCTCAACCCCAGATCCATTGATGTCAATAGGGGTTAGCCCATCTGCATTCCTCCTGTATTCCACAACCAGCTCATTTGTTTTGACGACATAGGGGGATAGTCTGTTTTCTTGACACCACTGTGTCAGATAACTTCTTCGCTGTAGGCCGCCTCATTATTGTTTGAAATTAGGCCAATCAATGTGGTGTCATTGGCAAATTGAACTACTAGATTAAAGCTGTGGTTGGTGACACAGTCATGAGTATACAGGGGGTAAAGGAGGGAACATAGGGCATAGCCTTGAGAGGCTCCTGTGTTGAGAGTCAGAGGATTGGAGGTGAGGGAGTCCACTCTTACCACCTGCTGGCGATCTGACAGGAAGTCCAGGATCCAGCTACACAAGGCAGGGTCAAGGCCGAGGTCTTTGAGCTTCCTTTCGAGTCTGAATTGAACTATGGTGTTGAATGCTGAACTGTAGTCTAAGAACAACATTCTCACATAAGCATCCTTCTTCTCTAGATGTGTAAGGACGGTATGTAGAGCAGTGGCTATTGTGTTGTCTGTCGATCGGCTGTGTCCGTAGGCAGACTGTAGGGGGTCTGAAAGTCAATAGACAATAGGTGCAGGAGTAGGCCATTTGGCCCTTCTAGCCAAAACCACCATTCACTGTGATCATGGCTGATCATACACAATCAGTACCCCGTTCCTGCCCTCTCCCCATATCCCTTGACCCCGTTATCTATAAGAGCTCTATCTAACTCTCTCTTGAAAGCATCCAGAGACTTGGCCTCCACTGCCTTCTGGGGCAGAGCATTCCACATATCCACCACTCTCTGGGTGAAAATGTTTTTCCAATCTCTTAATAATCTTATATGTTTCAATCAGATCCCCTCTCATCCTTCTAAATTCCAGTGTATACAAGCCCAGTTGCTCCAATCTTTCAACATATGACAGTCTCACCATTCCGGGAATTAACCTTGTGAACCTACGCTGCACTCCTTCAATAGCAAGAATGTCCTTCCTCAAATTTGGAGACCAAATCTGCACACAGTACTCCAGGTGGGGTCTCACCAGGGCCCTGTACAGCTGCAGAAGGACCTCTTTACTCCTATACTCAATTCCTCTTGTTATAAAGGCCAGCATGCCATTAGCTTTCTTCACTGCCTGCTGTACCAGCAGGCTTGCTTTCATTGACTGATGTACAACAACACCTGGATCTTGTTGTACTTCCCCTTTTCCTAACTTGACTCCATTTAGATAGTAATGTGCCTTCCTGTTCTTGCCACCAAAGTGGATAACCTCACATTTATCCACAGTAAACTGTGTCTGCCATACATTCGCCCGCTCACCTAGCCTGTCCAAGTCACCCTGCATTCTCATAACAACCTCCTGACATTTCACACTGCCACCCAGCTTTGTGTCATCAGCAAATTTGCTAATGTTACTTTTAATCCCTTCATCTAAATCATTAATGTATATTGTTAACAGCTGCGGTCCCAGCACTGAACCTTGCGGTACCCCACTGGTCACAGCCTACCATTCCGAAAGGGACCCGTTAATCACTACTCTTTGTTTCTTGTCAGACCAGCCAATTTTTAATTCATGTCAGTACTCTGCCCCCAATACCATGTGCCCTAATTTTGCCCACTAATCTCCTATGTGGGACTTTATCAAAAGCTTTCTGGAAGTCCAGGTACACTACATCCACTGGCTCTCCCTTGTCCATTTTCATAGTTACATCCTCAAAAAAGATTAGTCAAGCATGATTTTCCCTTTGTAAATCCATGCTGACTCAGACTGATCCTTCTACTGCTATCTAAATGTTTCGTAATTTCCTCTTTTATAATTGACTCCAAGTCTGCCTCCAACAGGACAAACAGCGAATATGCAAAAGGCAACAATCTGTGTGAATGTAAAAAGAAAAAAAAATTAATAATAATAAATAAGCAATACATATTGAGAACATGAGATGAAGAGTCAATGAAAGTGAGTCCATAGGATTGCTTAAAACAGTGATTCCCAACAGGGATGGTTATGCGCCCTCAGGGGGCATTAGGGAAAATAGAAATCATTGGGGGGTGTTCAAGATTCTTGGGGGGTGGTGGTAAGCGGCACCCTAACTAGAGGCATGAGACCTGGCCGACCATTAGTAAAGCAGCACTTCAAACAAAAAAGGATGAGGCAAAGGAACACAGGAAGAACCATACTTCTGCAGGTACTGAGCACTGGTCATCACAGTGCATCTGAAACACAGCAACTTCATCCGACCTTACCGACCAAACAGGCATTATTGGGAATGCAGAAATTAGCAACCATGCTGCCTAACAGTTCCCCTTGACTTGTGACATGGAATGAGTTCATCAGGTTTACTGTTGGTAAATCAAGTACACAGGGCAGACCTACGGAAAACTGGTAATGCAACAAAACAGCACTGGTCGGAATCAGATGGTGAATTAGAGCCAATCAGTGAACCTGCCAACCCCAAGGGTTCCTCTTGAGGTGTTCAAACCAATCTCGGCTTCCAGTTTGTGGTTAAGAACCATCACTGGGGATTATGAGACCTCACATGATTGGTTAATCGCACTAACTGGAATAGTATAAAGATAGTTTGTTGAACACTAGCTCTATCCCAATGAAATTCAGATTTCAATTTGAATCCTTGGCAATGTAATTTAAGCTATTGTAATCATCTTCATCTTCACCTCGCCATTCCTTTGTGTGCCACTACCATCATTCCATCTGTGACAACTTGCTGCTGTTGTCAACATCCAATAGGCGTTCCCAGTTTGTATTAAATTATTTTAATTTAGCCCCATTAATGATAGATAAATACATACAGTGCAATCTCTATGAGTCTGAAGACGAAGCCTTGAATTCTAATCCTGCTAAGAAATAGAAACTACAGAAAGTGCGTCAGTGTAATGTTACATACCTGGAGTACCGTTTTATTCCACTCCTGTCAGATCAGTAACACCCCATGTGTCTTCTTTATAATACTGTACTGTCTGATGAAGCCATGAAACCATCATGATTTCAGGAACGCTTCCATAAAAGATACCCTGAAAAGGCTACTTATGGTATTACTCAGTTCCAGAAGATGAAAGAAGCACTTGAAAAGTGTTGCACACTCAAGTAATTTGCTAAGAAAGCTAAAAATGACCTTGATAGCGGTCTCATAGCTTCTTATAAAATTTCCAAAATAATAGCAAAGTGTGGAAAATCTCATACAATTGGTGGAAGATTAATAACACCTGCTGTATCAGAAGTGCTCACCACTGTTCTCAAAATAGATACCAGAATTTTAAAATCAATTCCTCTGAGTAATAACTCTGTAGCTCATCATATTAATGAAATGAGTGAAGACATTGAGTATCAACTATGCTCAGAGCCACAAAATACAGAATTGTCACAGATGAATCAACTGTGACACAATGAGGCATTGCTAAAGGCATGTATGGTTTATCAAAAATGGAAAAGTTTTTGAAGATACTGTCTTTAGTAAAAAGTTAAAAACAAATATCAACAGTGAATCAATCCACGATGAGCTCAAAAGGTATATCGAGGGTAAAAGTATTCCAACTAGGGACATGATTTCTTGTGCAACAGATGGAGCACCATATATGACAGGTCACCATGCTGGTTTAGCGGCATTTATGAAAAAAGTAATTCCAAGTCTGTTTGCAATCCATTGTGTAATTTATCATCAAGATCTCGCAGACAAAAACTTGAACCAGTAACTTTTTCCAAGCATGACATAATATTGGTTATCAACAAAATTAAAGCCATCTGTTAAATGGCAGAATATTTTACTAGTTATGCCAAGATTACAGTAAAGAGCTTGAATGCTTGCTTATTCACACTGAAGCGCATTGGCTGTTCAGAGGCTGCTGCTTAAAACATTTCTTTAATCTTTTTGACACTGTGGTTGAATTTTTGCTCAAACTCAACAAGAGCTTGGGAAACAAGAATGAACTTCTACATGGAGATGTGACAAGCCTAGCCGATCTGTATGACAGAATCAACCTTTTACAATGAAACTACAGTGTAAGAATTTCAATTTAATCCACTTTAATTGGAAAATTGGAAGTCTATAAACAGAACACCAGGAGAAGAATGGTCTCACAGTTTCCCTATGTGGAAAATATGGTACTTTCTTTCATAGATGATGATTTGCAAGAGTACTGCTTACACCTGAAGTCACTGAGGAAGGGTTTTCAGAGTTGATTCAAGGATTTGAACGATCTGGAAATGCTGGACTGTGTAATTAACCCATTTCTTTGCAAGGTGGAAGAACAGGAGAGAACTTGCTAGAAAAAAAAAATCAAATTTCAGCAAGATGCAGAAGCAAAATGGCTTTTAAAAATGTTGGATTTTGTGGTATGTGGCTGTACTTGTATTACAAAGCCTTTTGGTCTTTGGAGAAGAACCAAACCACTCTTTATTAACATAAGACCATAAGACATACAAACAGAATTAGTCCATATAGCCCATCGAGTCTGCTCTGCCATTCAATCATAGCTGATCCTTTTTTTCCTTCCTCAACTCCAGTTCATGACCTTCTCCCTGTAACCTTTGATGCCATGTCCAGTCAAGAACCTATCAATCTCTGCCTTAAATACACCTTATGACCTAGCCTCCATAGCTGCATCTGGCAACAAATTCCACAAATTCACTGCCCTTAGGCTAAAGAAATTTCCCTGCATCTCTGTTTGGTTAGGGTGGCTCTCTATCCTGAGGTTGTGCCCTCTTATCCTAGACTCTCCACCTTTCCACATCTACTCTGCCTTTCAGCATTCGAAAGGTTTCAATGAGATCCACCTCATCCTTCTGAATTCCAGTGAATACAGACCCAGAGCCAGCAAATTTTCCTTGTATGATAACCCTTTCATTCCTGTAATCATCCTTATGAACCTCCTCTGGACTCTCTCCAATGCCAGCGTATCTTTTCTAAAAGTTGAGGAGCCCAAAACTATTCATAATACTCAAGGTGAGGCCAGTGCCTGATAAAGGCTCAGCATCATATCCCTGCTCTTGTATTCTAGACCTCTTGAAATGAATGCTAACATGGCATTTGTGTTCCTCAAAACTGACTCAACCTGCAAGTTAACCTTTAGGATACTCTGCACAAGAACTCCCAAGTCCCTGTGTATCTCAGATTTTTGGATTTTCTCCCTGCTTAGAAAATAGTCACAAATTTATTTCTACTACTAAAGTGAATGATGATGTATTTGGTGGTAATTAGGTCTTTTATAGTTTCTTTTTAAGGAAGGTGATCAGTACTGCAGGTAATTTTTATGACTCAGATGAAAGGATGGTATGTAAAGTATTTAAGTCTGCTGACAACACTAAAGTAATGGAAGAATGAACAGTGAGGAGGGCTCAGCGGCTGCAAATGGAAATAAACAGATTAATTGAATGGTAAGACAAAATCAGAATCAGGTTTATTATCACTGAAGTATGTTCATGAAATTTCCTGTTTTGTAGCAACAGCGTAGTGCAAAAATTACTATAAGATACAAAGAATTAAATAAGTAATGCAAAAGAGTAAGAGTGAAAATAGTTTATAGACCATTCAGAAATCTAATGGTGTAGTGGAAGAAGCTGTTCCTAAAAGGTTGAGTGTGTGTCTGCAGGCTCCTGTAATTTTGCCATGTTTGTAGTATTGAGAAGAGTGCATGTCCCAGATGGTGAGGGTCTTTGATGTTTGACACCTTCTTGACACTGCCTTTTGAGGATATCCTTGCTGATGAAGATGGTTGTACCCTTGATGGGGCTGACTGAATTCACAACCCTGTGCAGCCTCTTTCTATCCTTGCATTGGAGTCCTTATGCCAGGCATTGATCCAATTAGTCAGCATGCTCTCTAATATTCATCTGTAGAAACTGTGGTGATGTATTAAATCTCCTCAAACTCTTAATGAAGTATAACTGCTGTCATATCTTCTTCATGATTGCCTCAACATGTTGGGCCCTAGATAGATCCTCTGAGATGTTGATTCCCATCTTTTCCACTGCCGACCCCTCAATGAGCTCTGGATTGTGTTTTCCCAACTTCCTTATCCTGAAGTCCATAATCCCTTCCTTGGTCATGCTGATGCAGTTGCAGAGTGCAGCGATGTTGTAATGCAATTCAGCCAATTGATCTACCACATCCTGCACACCACCTTGTCAGTGTCTGAGACTCTGCCAGCAATGGTGATATCATCAGCAAATTTAAAGTTGGCCTTTGAGCTGTGAACGTTATACAAAGATAGATGGAGTATCATGAGGGGAAATATGAGGTTGTTCAATTTGGTAAGAAGGATAGGGAAAAATGATGCTTTTCAAATAATGAGAACTGAGCAAGTGCAGATGTTCTGATAAAATTATTTGCTACCAAGCATAATATGCAGGATATTATCAGAGACATACAGTAAGGAGTTAGGAAAGCAATGGAATATGAGAGAATTGGTGTATAGGGATAAGGGAACCACACAGTGTAGTGTTTGTCTCCTTTGCTGAGGAAGTATGTACTTCTTTTGGAGGCTAGACATTGCAGATCCTCCAAATCGGATCCTGGCCAGAGGCAGTTTTGTGAAGAGAGAGGGAACAAGAGGTATCCATATTCACTTGTTCAGAAGAATAAGAGAAGTTCTTATTGGAAGAAAACCCAAGACTCTGAGAGGACTTCATGAATGATTGGAGATTTTAAAAATAAAGTTAATGGTTCACCGAGTAATTGGAAGCTAAGGATTTTATCATTCAGGACATGAGGACTAATTTGAGACTAAAAGTTGTTCACTGAGCTGTAAACATTAAAAAAAATGTTCTTTGTAGAGTGTCAGATTCTCAGTTGTTCAGGGATGACACCAGCTAAATCGAGGTATATGGGGATCCAACAGGAGAATGTCCCTTAGCAGAGGATCATAACTTCTTCTGGGTGCTACTGATCCTGTTGGATTCACAGTTTCTTTGTGGAAGTCCTGAAGTCAAGCACTAGTGTGGGGTTTCTGCTGGCAGATGACTTGTGAAGGCCACTAAGATGGTGCAGAGGATTCACACATTTCCCAGCTGACAGGCTGAGAGTGTGCCTCCCAAGCCTGTGCAATATTTAATCTGCTGCATATAAAGAATCTCTGTTGAAATAAATGCAGAGAGAAAGCCGCCTAGGTAACAGTAGGTGAACTTTTGCACGTGATTCAGTTTGGGTATATTAAATGTATTGTTGTTTTTAAAGTCAGGGCACGTCTTTATTTACTTTTTAAATATTTAATGCAATTTATCTCATTAATATGCAAATAACTTTGTCTTTGTGTAAATTAAAGGAATTCATAAACTTTCCATAATGCTGAGAGTTCGACAGCCATGAAACCGGTTGGCATGGACTGACTGTTAAAACCATTTTGTCAATGGGCTGGCATAGTCTTTGTCCTGCATTATTTTGGAGCTGGGCAGCAGCAGAGGAAGATCTTGCCCAGGGCTTCACCAGACGAACTGACAGCTGGCAGATTAGCATTGAAGATCTTCTGCATTTACTGCAGAACAAATAGACCACCTTGCATTCCTATGGTCTTTTCTGTTTGCAGAGGGTGTATCAGAATCAGATTGATGACCACTGACTTGTATGTCATTTTGCAGTGCACAGTGCAATGATATAAAATTACTATAAATTATCTTAAGAACATAAAACTGAGAGCGAAATAAGACTATTCAGTCACAGCTGATTTTCCCCCTCTCAATTCCATTCTGCTGCCTTTCCCCTGTAACCTTTAATACTGTACAAAAAGCAAACAAAAATTGGTACTGTTCATAGACCATTCAGAAATCTCATGGAGAAGCTGTATCTGAATTGTTGAATGTGGGTCTTCATGGCCAGCAGTTTGAAAAGTTGGCACTGGCATTTGTGTAACTGTTCACACTGTTGTTTAATTACCTGAGTTAATATTGTACATATCTTTCAGAGAAGCCAGGAAGAAGTGATTTTGTCCAAGCTGGGAATTCTATCCTATTAAGGAAGAAAAGACAGGTGTGTTCAACATTTTTCGAATCTCAAATTGATGAAATGTACAGTAAATTATAGAAAATAATAGTTTTTAATTTATACACGAATGTTGTTCATTTTATGTTTTTTAACCATACAATTAGATCATTGGATTATATAGAAAAATATAAAGAATTCTGTGTCACATTCAGCAGAGTACTCAGCATTTGTAAATGAATTATGGGTGGAATAGGTCACTGGGCCGATTTTCCTGAATTTTGTCTCTAGGAGCACAGATTCCTCCAACTTCAAAACTTAGTAAGAGGCTGAAGACAAATCTTGCAGAACTTTTGCCTCTATTGCTCTATTCCAGGATTGTCTGGACTTCCCAATGGGCACTGGTAGGTTGTTCCTACAAGTGGGCCTTATCCAGCTGATCAATATTGAAGAGACAGTGGGGATCTTTCTGGCTGTTTGCCTCATATCATTGGCCAAAGAAGACCTAACACAGAGTTATATTGTAAATTGTTTTAAGTGAGACTAGTAGAGGTATATAATATGGTTTATTAATTAACCGATTTTGTTTCTTGTTGCAGATACACCGAGTTCGGCGGAACGTTCACGATGAGACAAAGTACATTGAACTGATGGTTGTTAATGATCATTTTATGGTAAAGGCCACAATCAATATGAACCAATGATATTTGATCTTTGAGATGATTTAGAGAAAACATAATAATTAGCAGTAATACAGCTTTCTACAAGCCAAAGGACATAGGGTATGTTAGTCTTCAATACAAGAGGATATAAGCACAGCAGTAGGGAAGTTTCATTGCAGCTAAACAACTTGCCTGTGACATTGAGGAATCACTGAAGCTGTTTTAGCCAGTTTTGGTAGAGAAGTGGTACTTAAGTGCTTGAATCATTAACAGTTTTATTCTTCTTTCTTTTCATAGTTTAAAAAATATCGTTTATCTGTGGGACTCACGAACAACTTTGTAAAGTTAATCGTGAACTTAGCGGATATGGTAAGTTCCAGATCTTGTTATCTTTGAGCAAAGAACCAAAGCTGAAATGGTGTAAAATGAAGGCTAATTGTTTCATTTTAACTATAATAAACAGCATCCAGTTTTCCTTGTTGCCTGCATCATGTTTATTTTTCCATTTGGTGCAAGGGGAAGAAAAAAATGGTCAAAAATCTTAAGCTCACTTCTATTAAATCAGTATTATTCAGACTCAATTTATCCTATAATTCAAATCTAACAATTCAACTAAAATGAGACAAATATATTTTGCTCTGCTGATAGTAGGTACCCAAATTAAGGGATTATATACATTTTTGATACTTGTAAAATCTATCATTTGCAATCTAAAAATAAGCATGAGCCAATACTCTAGCATAGTGGAAGTTCTTTAATTATGTAGATGTATGTACAGTATGAAAATTAACAGAATAAGCATTTACAAACACTCCTCAAAATTTTCTAAGTCTCAGAGAGAATTCTTTGCTTTATCGCATTTATTATGAGTTTGTGTAACTTTGTAACCCAGATGGTTAAACAATGCATTTAGTAGTTGAATATCAAAAAATGCAGGACCTGAAAAGAATGGTAGAAGAAATTAGAAGGCCAGGCAATATCTCTGAAGAGAAAAATAGAGTTTATTTTTTAGGTTAATGACTTTGCTTGGAGTAAACATCTAACTTGTTGCACGCAGACAGAGTGCTGAACCAAGATAAAAGGAGCTGGAACATGTTAGCAATTACCTTCTCCCATAAATGCCAGGAAATCCAAGACTCTGAATACTGAAGTCCTAAACCTGCTGGCTGAGTTCTGGGTTGCTGCTGACATTGAGTGTAATTTGCTGAATTCTCAGTATCTTATACTAGGAATCTGACTGCTGAACCTGGCATAGTAACAGCAAACGTATGCATTTGCATGAAGAAGATTGGCAGTGAGAGAGATTTGTTAATACTGTATAAGATAAATTCATTTTAAAAATTATTTATGTTTGATTTAACGATTTTAATTACTTAAGTTAAACTTCGGGTGATGTAAATGTTTTAATCTTTTTTATTATTGCTTTGAATTGTCTCCTCATTGTTTTATTGGCTGAGGATGTACATATCTACAGTTAGAAGCTCTTTGTTGACCTCTTCACCTGTATGTTGAAATGGGTAATTTCGACTTGCTAGAGGTCAGATAGTGCAGGGTTGGACCTCCTGCTTTGCAACTGGACTTATTACTGCCCCATCGAGTTGGGGCAGGGGGGCTAGATGATTTTGCATCACCTTCATGTAATGTGGTCCCATTCATTAGAATGGGCTAGCTGTTTTTAATTGAAAAGACCAATGCTTCTGCTTCTGTATTTGAATTAATATTTTAAAAAAATTATGTCTGAAATATGTTTAACATACATTTGGTTTTTACTTGCCTTTTTTATTAAAAAATTGCTTAAATACTTCTAAACCCATTTGAAATGTAGTTCTACTAACTGTTTAAGGACTATTAAAAATGCCTTTAAGAGTTGCAACTTTTCAAAAGGCCATCAGGGTTACATATAAAGGCAAAGCTAATTTTCCACAGACAGGCTGTCCTGTGTTTCAGTACAGCCACAACAACAAGACCTAGAGGAAGTACTTGCAACCTTGGAGTTAGCACGAGCAAGGGTGAGCAGTGGGTTACACTGAATCTGGTCCTATTGTTTCCATATGTCTCTGAACATCAGGGTTATTATGTAATAGAACATTTAGGGATGGTGAATACATTTTGGACTTGTCATGTGGATGCCGTAAGCAAATTAGGTCAAATTCAGTCCCATTTAGTTGCTGATGAAGTAACAAGTGAATAATCCAGAGAGATCAGCAGAAAATCAACTGTGTCAGTATTTTATGTTGGACTCAAACTTTGCATTGTGAATTACAGTTTATTTTCTTCCAGTATATTAGTGAATCTACATTGTATTGTTGAATGGAACTGCACCGAATGTGACAGAATATCATGAGCTAAAATTGGTGATGCTTTAATTTTATATTTCATTCTTTTCATTAGATTTTCAAGCATCAGATTAACACCCGAATTGTACTGGTTGCTATGGAAACCTGGTCAGTTGACAATAAGTTGACCATTGACGTAAACCCTCAGGTAACTCTCCGAGAGTTTATGAAATACCGAAGAGATTTCATCAAAGAGAAGAGTGATATCATTCAGCTATTTTCGTAAGTTGTTTGTTGGAATCATTTCTTAGATTATGGGCCAGTATTGAAGTAAAAATCCTTCCTCTGGTTTTAAGAGGTATATTTCTAAGCAATCTCAATTTTAAAGTAGGAATCATTGATCAGTAGTTGAATGATGATGTCATTCAGATCATTATAATTTAATTGGAGTCTGTTTTAACACAGTAATTGCAATCACTTTAAAGTTGATTTCATTTTGGTTTTGTGACCGTGCACTAAACTGGGAGCTGATCTAATGGCTTTTTATCTTGGCATCAGCAAAAGGTCATCTTATTAGCAGAAAGAGGTCTCCAAGAAAATAGCCCAAAATATCTTAAAGGCTTTAAGATGGCTAGGTTCATTGGAGCAACTGATTGGGCTTTTGCCTAGACTGAAGTGTGGATTTATGAGGGACTCTGGTACAAGACTGAGATTGATGCCGTTCTAGTGTTACTGACATATTGCAGGCAGCAAACGAGCTGCATAGAACCTAGCAAATGAAGCACTTTGGAGAGACATGGAGACTTGTACAAGCTAGAATTGAGTAGCTGTTTAACTGTAAGAGATGCCCCAGAATGTTGTTACAAATGAATTAGAGGAGGCAACTGAAGGTGAGAAAGTGGGTTTTAAATGCTTTGTGACATGAGTTCTAGGGAGTGGGTCCGAGGTAATGGGATACATGAGTTACTCCTTTTGGACGATTGAACAATGTGGGAATATGTACAGTATATACTGTAGCTGAGAACAAATAAATTAATCGAATGGTAAGGGCTTCAGGATGAGAGTATATGCCATCTTGAGGCCAAATGTACAAGGCATGATTCCACGGTAGCCACTGGGAAGGGAGATAACCTAACTGAGGAGAGCTTTAATCCTGCTTTCTGAGAATCACTGGGTGTGGTCTGGATCGTGGTGGGAATGTGCTGTCTTGTTGAAGGAAACTAGGTCTTGTCCAATAATTCACACCAAACAGGTTTACCATGCAATTCTTGCACCGTGGTTCAATATAGTCTTATGTCACTAGGTAAAGTTGTATTTGATCTATACTCTAGCTTTCTGAAAATACACGGGGCATCAGGGGATCACAGCAGTTAGCGCAATGTTATTACAGCATCAGTTTGATTCCCACCGCTGTCTCTAAGGAGTTTGTATGTTCTCCCCATGCCCATGTGGGTTTCCTCTGGGTGCTCTGGGTTCCTCCCACATTCCAAAGATGTATAGTTAGGGTTAGTGTGTTGCTAAGCTGGGGCCGGAAATGTGGCAGGTTGCTCACACAGTCCTCTCTGCTTTGATTTGACACAAAACGACATATTTCACTGTCTGTTTTGATGTACAATTGACAAACAAAGATAATCTTTCTCTTTTAATCTTTATCCCTGAATGTAATTAGTTTGATTTTGATACTGCCCAGATGTTTTAGATTTGAAAAATGATGGCTTCCCAGATCCTCTAGTCATTTTCCATTTATTGCATAACCACATGCTGGTAATTCTTGTAATCACCACAACATTGCTAAATATATTTAAGAACATAAGATCATAAGAAATAGGAGCAGGAGTAGGCCATTTGGCCCATTGAGCCTGCTTCACCATTCGATAAGATCATGGCTGATCTGGCATGGACTCATCTCCACCTACCTGCCTTTTCCCCATGACCCTTAATTTCCCTACTATGCAAAAATCTCTCCAACCTTGTCTTAAATATATCTGCTGAGATAGCTTTCACTCCTTCATTGGGCAGAGAATTCCACAGATTCACCACTCTCTGGAAAAAGCAGTTTTCATCATCTCCATCCTAAATCGACTCCCCTGAATTTTAAGGCTTTGTCCCGTAGTTCTAGTCTCACAGCCTGGCAGCTTCAGGAAAAGTGCCAGGAGCAACATCAAGACCTGTTTATGGCCTTTGTTGACCTCTCCAAAGCATTCGACACTATGCAAAGAGAGCTCTTATGGGATGTTCTCCTCAGGTTTGGCTGTCCCAATTAATTTGTTAACATCCTCTGCCAGTTCCATGATGGAATGACTGCTTGGGTCATAGGAGGACAAGAGTATGCACAGGGGTGAGGCAGGGGTGTGTGGTAGCGCCAGTGCTGTTTAACATCTTCCTCCTGTGTGTTACCAAGCTTCTCCACAACGAGATTGAGGGTAGCAGCGCTGTGGCAAAGGACGTCAGATTAGATGGCAACCTCTTTAACATCAGGAGGCTCCACACAACCACCAAACTCCATAGAGAGCAGGTCCTGGAGCTGCAGTATGCAGATGACTGTGCTCTTGTGGCCCATACTCTGGAGGATCTTCAGACTGTCCTTGCTGTGGCGGTGAGAGCATGCAGCAGGATGGGCCGGACTGTCAATACCACCAAGACAGAAGTGGTTTGCCAATGGAGTACTAGTGTCCCACCCACCCAACCTGCCTTCACTGTTGGTGATGAAAAGCTGTCAGTAGTGCCATCTTCAAGTATCTGGGGAGCATTCTCTCTGAGGATAGCGGCATTGACAACGACATCCAGAGCCGCATTAAACAGGCATCAGCTGCCTTTGGGAGACTTCAGCGTAGAGTCTTTCAGAACAGGAGCCTTCATCCCTCCACAAAGGTTGCTGTATACCAAGCGGTCTGTGTCACCACCCTCCTTTATGGCTGTGAAGCTTGGGTAACCGACAGCCACCACATCAAGGCCTTGGAGCACTTCCACATGAGCTGCCTTCAGCGCATTCTGGGAATTACCTGGCGTGAGTGGGTGCCTCACACTGAAATACTTGTAAAAACCAACTGCAGAAGTATTGAGGCCGTGGTCACCCAGCATCAGCTGCAGTGGCTGAGGCAAGTGATAAGGATGCCCCCATGTCAGCTACCCCGCAGAGTGTTACACGGCCAGCTACATCATGGTCAACGCTCAGCTGGAGGGCCGAAGAAGCGCTATAAGGATCAGATGAAGAATGCTTTAAGGAAATGCAAGATCAGGCCTGAGGACCTGGAGGATGTTGCTGCTGACCGTAACACTTGATGACAGCTCTGTAGGGATGGGGTTCGTATTCTGGAGATGGAAAGAACAATCAGAAAAGACAGCAAAAGAGAGCCAAGAGAAATGCAGCCATGGTTGCCATCATTACCACTGTTACCACCACCACAACCGCATATACATGTCCCACCTACAATAGAGTTTGTGGGTCCAGGATAGGACTGTATAGTTATCAAAGATCTCACCGTTAAAGGAGTGGATGTCATCATCTGATTCCAATGGACAACTGAAGAAAAGAGAGTCTCACCTACCAGTGGAAACAATTTTCCTGCCTCTATCTTATCTACCCCTTTCATAATTTTATATGTTTCTGTAAGATCTGTTTTCATCCTTCTGAATTCCAGTGAGTACAATCCCAGGTGCTTCAATCTCTCCTCATAGTCTAACCCCTTCATCTCTGGAATCAACCCAGTGAACCTCCTCTGTACTGCCTCCAAAGCCAGTATATCCTTCCTCAAGTAAGGAGACCAGAACTGCAAGCAGTACTTCAGGTGCGGCCTCACCAGTACCCTTTACAGTTGCAGCATAACCTCCCTGCTCTTAACTTCAATCCCTCTAGCAATGGCCAACTTTCCATTTCTCTTCTAGATAGTCTGTTGCACCTGCAAACCAACCTTCTGTGATTCATGCACAAGCACTCCCAAGTCCCTCTGCACAACAGCATTTTTACCATTTATATAATAATCTGCTCTTTCATTTTTCCTTCCAAAGTGAATGACCTCGCATTTACCAACATTGTACTCCATCTGCCAGAACCATGCCCACTCACTTAACCTATCTATATCTCTGTGTAGACTCTCCATATCGTCTGCACAATTTGCTTTTCCACTCAGTTTAGTATCATCAGCAAATTTAGATACACTACACTCAGTCCCCTCTTCCAGATCATTAATATATATTGTGAACAGTTGTGATCCCAGTACCAACCCCAGTGACACACCACTCACCACTGATTGCCAACCAGAGTAACACTCTCTGCTTTCTATTAGTTAACTAATCCTCTATCCATGCTAATACATCACCCCAACTCTAAGCATCCTTACCTTATGGGTAAGTCTTTTAGGTGGCACCTTATTGAATGCTTTCCAGAGATCCGTTAAGTAATATTTATCTGTTCCCCTCTATCCACTGTACTTGTTATATCCTCAAGTAACTCCAGTAAGTTTGTCAAACACAATCTGTCTTTGCTGAATCCATGCTGCGTCTGACTGATGGATCCATTTCTTTCCAGATGCCTTGCTATTTCTTCTTCAAGCATTTTCCCAACTACAGATGTTAAGCTATCTGGCCTTTAGTTACCTGCCTTTTGCCTACATCCTTTTTTTGAACCGCGTCGTGACATTCACCGTCTTCCAATCCACTGGGACCTGCCCAGAGTCCAGAGAAATTTGGTAAATCATCACCAAAGTTTCAACTATAACTTTTGCCATTTCTTTCAGTACCTGGCATGCATTCCATCAGGACCAGGGGACTTATCTATCTTCAGACCCATGAGTTTGCTGAGCAGTACCTCTTTAATGATAGCTATTGTATTGAGGTCTTCATCTCCCATCGCATCAATAACATCTCTCTTTGTCATGTTAAATGAGTCCTCCACCCTGAAGTCCAACACAAAATAGTCATTCAATGCCTCGGCCATTTCCTCATTACCCAATATCAATTCCCCTTCTTCATCCTCCAAGGGACCTACATTCACTTTAGCCATCCTTTTCTGCTTTATTAATTACTAAAACTTTTATTATCCATTTTTATATTTTGTGCTAGTTTATTTTCATAATCTAGCTTCCCTTTCTTTATTGTTCTCTTAGTGGTACTTTGTTGCTTTTTAAAGTTTTCCAATCTTCCAGTTTTCCACTACTCTTGACGACTTCGTATGCATGAGCTTTAAATTTGACATCTTCTTTTATTTCCTTAGTTATCCAAGGCTGGGATCTCCCTGCCCTACTGTCTTTGCTTTTAACTGGAATATTATTTTGTTGAGCACCATGAAAAATCTCTTTAAAGTCTTCCACTGTTCCTCAACTGTCTCACCATAGAGTTTATGTTCCCAGTCCAATTCCTCCCTCAGCCCATTGTAGTCTCCATTGTTTAGGCATAATACACTGGTGTTAGATTGAACTGTTGCACCCTCTATTTGTATGAGAAATTCATTCATACTCTTTCCAAGAGGATCCCTAACAACAAGATCACTAATTTTAACTGTCTCATTGCACAGGAACAGATCTAAGATAGCACGTTCCCTTGTAGGTTCAGTAACATGCTGTTCAAGAAAGCCATCACGGATGCATTTTATGAAGTCCTCCTCAAGACCGACTTGATTCACCCAATCTGTGCGCAAGTTAAAGTCCCCCATGATAACTGCTGTTCCATTCTTACATGCCTCAGATATTTCTATGTTTATTGCCTGTGTCACTGTAATGTTATTATTTGGTGGCCGATAGGCAACTCCCACCTATGATTTTTTTTTCGGTAGGACCATAAGACATAAGAGCAGAATTAGGCCATCTGGCCTGTCAAGTCTGCTCAACCATTTACCATGGCTGATCTATTTATTTTCTCCTCTTAAACTCCAGTTCCTGGCTTTCTCCCCATAACCTTTGATTCCATGTCTTATCAAGAACCTATCAATTTCAGCCTTAAATACACCCAACAACCTGGCCTCCACAGCTGTATGTGGCAACGAATTCCACAAATTTACCACCCTTTGGCTAAAGAAATTTCTCAGCATCTCTGTTTTGAATGGATGCCCCTCTATCCTAAAGCTGTACCCTCTTGTCCTAGATTCTCCCACCATGGGAAACATCCTTTCCACATCTACTCTGTCAAGGCCTTTCAATGTTTGAAAGGTTTCAATGAGATCCTCCATCGTCCTTTTGAATTCCAGTGAGTACAGACCCAGAGCCATCAAACGTTCCTTGTATGATAACCCTTTCATTCCTGGAATCACCCTTGTGAACCTCCTCTGGACCCTCTCCAATGCCAGCACATTGTTTGTAAGATGAGGGGCCCAAAACTATTCACAATACTCAAGGTGAGGCCTCACCAGTGCCTGATAAAGCCTCAACATCACATCCTTGCTCTTGTATTTCTAGACCTCTTGAAATGAATGCCAACATGGATTTGCCTTCCTCACCACCGACTCAACCTGCAAGTCAACCTTTAGTGTTTTCTGCATGGGGACTCCCAAGTCCCTGTGCATCTCAGATTCCTGGATTTTCTCCCTGCTTAGAAAATAGCCCACACATTTATTTCTACTACCAAAATGCATGACCATGCATTTTCCAACATTGTATTTCATTTGCCACTTCCTTGCCCATTCTCCTAATCTGTCTAAGTCCTTCTGCATCCTACCTGTTTCCTCAACACTACCTACCCCTCCACCAATCTTCATGTCATCTGCAAACTTGGCAACAAAGCTATCTATTCCATCCCTTAAATAATTTATATGTAGTATAATGTTGTAGCCTGGGGAAAAGTACACACCTGAGACAATTACTTTTTCGGGTTTTAATTCTTTTATCTGTTTTAGATGTTTAAGTGCCAGAAGAGGGTCTTAAAACAAAACGAACAAACTTTACAATCAGATCCCGCCATTACAATCTCTGTTTAACGTTCGATCCACACACTGGTGTGTCCACCAATTGCATATGCAGTATAAAAAATACAAAGAAAATCGCACAAAACTAATACAGTACTAATATGGAACTAGTACGGTAGTGGCAATTCTGAAGGAACACAATACAAACAACATTAGAATCCCCCCAACCCTGTGCCTTATACATAGCAGTGAAAAATGTAAGCAAATACATCTCATTTAAGACATCTACTACTTTTTAGTACACATGTGCTGAACCCCCAAACAGAGACTACACATCCACGTTACGCTGTTACATGTACAATCAGTCACGATACAATAAAGTTAGACAAAAGGTACACTTTGGCACAACTTTTACAAGATATTGCCTGGTAGTTAAATTACAGGAAGACTAACCTGCTTGGCTGGTAAGGAACTTTGCAAGCCACCTATCCAGCGTCGAAACCCTTACTCGTGAAAATCTAAAGCGTCCACATGTAAAACATATCAAATTACCGATATTCCCGATTCGCCAACAAGCATAAACAAATTCACATGGATATTGTAAATTAATGCTCACCTTTCCTCACCATGCCTAGCACCTCTGGGGGATCTTGATCCCAAAGCCCCACCAGCTCCTGCAGCAGAAAGCACAATGGTCTCCCTGCTAACCTGCGCATGCGTATTGATGTCACCATCTATCTTACTTATCATCTCTTCAAAGAATTCCAACAGGTTTGTCAGGCAGGATTTCCCTGGAGGAAACCATGCTGACTTTGTACTATCTTGTTCTGTGTCACTGAGTACTCCATCACCTCATCCTTAACAATTGACTCCAACATCTTCCCAACCACTGAGGTCCATCTAATTGGTCTATAACTTCCTTTCTGCTGCCTTCCTCCTTTCTTAAAGAGTGGAGTGACATTGGCAATTTTCCAGTCCTCTGGCATTATGCCAGAGTCCAATGATTTTTGAAAGATCATTTCTAATGCCACCACAATCTCTAATGCTGCCTCTTTCAGAACCCTAGAGTACAGTTCATCTGGTCTGGGTGATTTATGTGCCTTTAGTTCTTTCAGCTTTTTGAGCACCTTCTCTCTTGTAATAGTAACTGCATCCACTTCTCTTCCTTCACACACTACAACATCAGGCGTACTGCTTGTGTCTTCCACAGTGAAGACTGATGCAAAATACTCATTTAGCTCATCAGCCATCTCCTTGTCCCTGTTACTATTTCTCCTGCCTCATTTTCTAGTGGTCCGATATCTACACTCATTTCTTTTTTATTTTTAACATACTTGAAAAAACATTTACTATCCATTTTGATATTATTTGCTAGCATGTTTCTTTTTTTGTAATTTTTTTTATTGAAGTTCATCAAACAAACATTTCCATAAGATGTATTTCAGACATTGTACATATATATCATATAATCATATATATCACAAATCTCCACAAAGTATTTATCTGGGGTATACACATAGAAAAGAGTGGAAAGAAAAAACAAGCAAAAGGAAAGAACTATGTACAAGTAGGGAGTGATCTTTTTTTTACAACAGCTTCATTGATTTGTGAAAATAAAATCAGGCCTATGTGGCATTATGTAGTTAAACCATTTTTCCCAGTATGAATCAGCTTATGATTAACAGATGCTGTTATCTTCTCCATTTTGTAAATGTCCATTGTAATTTCCATCCATGTATTTAAAGTTGGGCTCTCCTGTGATAGCCATTTCCTAGTAAGAGTCTTTTTACCAGCCACCAACAGTATATTCATTAAATATTTATCTCTTTTCAAGCATTCTTGAGGTATATATCCACAATATATGGTCTTACTCTCCAAGGGTATTTCACATTTAAAGATGTCTTGTAGGGCATTGTGTATCCCCCTCCAATAGTTTTTGATAACAGGGCAGTCCCAAAAAATATGATAATGATTTGCATTTTGATTTCCACAATTTCTCCAGCAAACAGGGAGGTTACTAACATAATGTGATTTCTGAGAGGGTGTAATAAAATATCTTATCAAGTTTTTCCATCCAAACTCCCTCCTTTTCAGCGAACTGGTACACTTCCATTGATATCTCCATATTGTTGTCCATTCCTCCTCAGATATAATTATCCCTCCTTCCTTCTCCTATTTTGTTTTAATGTATGAAGTCGAATGTGTTTTAAGATTTGACAACCCCTTATACATGCTTGAAATAATTCTACTACCATTATCTGAATTATATGCTTTTCTAAAGAGCTCTATCAAGCATGTATTTGCCTTAGTTACATTTTTAAGCGTATTATTAACATATTGTCACATCTGTAAATACCAATAAAAATCTTGTTTTTCTAATAAGTGTTTCTCTTTAAGCATTTCAAAACTGAACAGTGTTCCTTCTTTCAGTATGTTGCAAAGAACTGTTATCCCTTTTGCTGTCCAGTCCTTAAATCTAGCATCCAATTTATTTGGTGTAACAACAGAGTCATATGCACACCATTTAAGAATTGCAATATCTCCCTCCAGATTATATTCTTTTATAGTAGTTTTCCGTATTTTAAGAGTCAATTTCACCCATGGGTTATCAATAGTATTTATGTACCTTTATCTTCCCACTGATTTTTTCTTTGTTGTATGCCCTTTCTTTTGCTTTTACAATAGTTTTGACTTTCCTTGTCAGCCATGGTTATATTATTTTACCATTTAAGTATTTCTTCATTTTTGGAATATTTACGTCCTGCACCTTCCTCATTTTCCCCAGAAACGCACACTATTGCTGCTCTGCTGACTTCCCTGTCGGCATCTCCTTCCAATTTACTTTGGCCAACTCCTCTCCTAGACCACTGTAATTTCCTTTACTCCACTGAAATGCTGTTACATCAGACTTTACTTCCTCCCTGTCAAATTTCAAGTTGAACTCAATCATATTGTGGTCATTGCTTCCTGAGGTTCTTTTACCTTAAGCTCCCTAATCGCCTTTGGTTCATTACGTAACAGCCAATCCAGTATAGCTGATCCCCTTGTAGGCTCAATGACAAACTGCTCTAAAAAGCCATCTGATAGGCATGCAACATATTCACTTGCTTGAGATCCATTACCAACCTAATTTTCTTAATCGACCTGAACATTAAAATCTCCCATGACTATCATAACATTGCCCTTTTCACATGCCTTTTCTACTTCCTGTTGTAACCACCTGGCCATCTGTAATAGTGCAACAAGATCATCCACTTTATTTCTTATACTCCATGCATTTAGATACAACACCTTGAGTTTCGTATTTGCTATCCTTTGTGATTCTGCATCACTAATTTTTTGATATTCAGCCTGTTGGCTGCAACTAAGTCTCATCACCTGCATGCCCTTCCTGACAGTCTGACTGTATGCTATCTTTACTTTTTTGTACCATCTGTCCTATCCTGAGTCCCTTCACTCTGGTCCCACTCCCCTGACAAATTAGTTTAAACCCTTCCCAACAGCCCTAACAAATTTGCCTGTGAGAATATTGGTCCCCCTTGGGTTCAGGTGCAACCCATCACTTTTGAACAGGTCATACCTCCCCCAGAAGAGATCCCACGGTTTCAAGAACCTGAAGCCCTGCCCCCTACACCAGCTTCTCAGTCATGCATTTATCTGCCAAATCATCCTGTTTCTACACTCACTGGCACATTCCCTTTGCTATTCTTAACCTCTACCCAGATGGAATCAACATTTTGCTGCTTAGATCATATATCGTCTCTCACTATCGCCCTGATCTCATCTTTAATTAAGAGTGCTACCCCACCTCCCTTACCTTCCATATTACCTGATATCCTTGGATATTTAATTCCTAATCCTTTACACCCTGCAACCTTGTTTCTGTTACGGCCACTAAATCATACACTTTGTACTGATTTGTGCCACAAGTTCACTGCCCTTGTTTTGAATACTGTGGGCATTCAAATAAAGTGCCCTTACACTCACTGTGCTTTTAAAATCTTGTAATCTTTTACTCTTTTGCACATGACTTTTCTTCACTCCGCTCTTACTTTTCTTTTTTATCTTTTGCTTTTCTTGATCTTTATCCACACTTCTTTTTCCCTTATCCATACTTCTCCAATCTGTTGAACCCATCCCCTACTATTGTTTAAAGCCATATCCACAGCCCTAGTTATGCAATTTGCTAGGATCTAGGTCCCATCACAGTTCCTGTAGAGCCTGTCTCATTGGTACAGCTCCGTCCTTCCCCAATACTGTGCCAATTTCCTATGAATTCAAACCTACTTCTCCCACACCAATCCTAGAGCCATGCATTTAACGTTCTAATCTTCTTGACCCTATGCCAAATTACATGTGACTCGGGTAGTAATCCAGAGATGACTACCTTTTTGGTTCTGCTTTTTAATGTAGTCCCTAGCTGCTCAAATTCCCTCAGCAGAACCTTCTTCCCCAATCCACCTATGTCATTGGTACCCACATGGACCACGGCAATTGGATCATTCCCCCCAACTGCAAATTCCTCTGCAGGTCAGATAAGATGTCCCAAACTTGAGCATCAGGCAGGCATCACAGTCTTCAGGATGCTCTATACTCATGACAGAGAACTCTGTCTATTCCCACGACTACACTATCCTGAATTACCACTACATTTCTCTTCTTTACCCCTCTCTTGAAGTCAGGTTGCTCATCCTCCCTACAGCTCCCATTGCCATCCACACATGGAGCAAGAATCTCAGACCTGCTGGACCAGGGCTGAGGCTCCTCCAACACTGTCTCTTGGATCCCACTACCCACTTCACTGGCAGTCACACCCTCTTGTCCCTGACCACAGATGGAATTTGAGGCAGCTCATCTAATGGGTGTGACTACCTCCTGAAACAGAGAATTCAGGTAACTCTCCCCCACCCTGACATGCTGCAATGTTTGAAGCTCAGATTCCAGGTCATCACCTTTGAGCCTGAGTTCCTTGAGCATCCAACACTTGCTGCAGATGTGGTCACCAGGAACCACAATGGGGTCCACCAGCTCCCACATCATGCTGCCACAGCACATCACCGGATCCTACATTATCCCTTTATTTAATTAGCTGTAATTTAGTGACTTTTTATTCAACCACTACAAAATCCTTACTTGCTACTTACCTGTGCCTCCTTGACAAAGCCTCACGCTCCCAATCCTACACTGATCCACTCACACAATGGCCACTCTGCTTTGACCCTGCTTTCTTTTATTACCTCCTGCTAATGAATTGCAAATTGATTCGCCCACCACTAATGCGCCAATCCCTGCAAATCACTCCTTTTTTAAACTCTTCTACCTGATGTGCATGAAGCTCTCTCTCTCTCTCTCTTTGAATCAATTGGTCCACTGCTAATCTGCCGAGCCCCGCAAAGTGCTCCTTTTTTAAACTTTTCTCCCCAATCTTTGTGAAGTCGCTCTCTCTGCAAATTGATTGGTCCACTGCTAACGCCAATTCTTGCCAATTGCATCAGATATCTATTAAATTCAGTGCAGTGTAGTTAATTCCATTTCAGCACTTACCTTATTTGGTGAAATGATAGATCCTGTATGTTTTAATATGCAAGTTGTTAGTGGACATTAGCAATAGTAGGGCATGAAACGGTGGCTGCCCATCCTTCATTCAGAAACTCCGCTATTGTGGCACTAGATATGTAACATATTCAGGGATGGGATGACTGAGATTCACCTCTAGTTAGTGCATTAGGTAACTGCTTCATTCAGTGCCAAATTCATTGGTTTATATATTTTGAGTCTGACTATAATTGTCACATGAAAACAGTTGAGATTTGCTAAGTCTTTCACTGGTGACCCTGTTTCATTCTTGGCAGTATCTCAAACCAATCTCATGTTGTTTCTAATGATTATTAATGTTGTGTTGCAATTCAAATTGGTCAACAATGGTTTTGCTTATGATCCCAACAATAGCTGCGCTGATAAAAAAATTCTGAGTGCTATGGATCTGAAAATAACAACAAAAAAAGGAAAAGCGTGGCACACCCATGACTGGCTGGAGAACTAAAGGCACTATTATTGTTTTGAAGGTTGTCATTAATTATGGATTCTCTATATTCCACAAGACCATAAGATATAGAAGCAGACATGGGACATTTGGCCCTTCGAGTCTGGTCCACCATTCAATCATGGGCTGATCCAATTCTTCCAGTCATCCCCACTCCCCTGCCTTCTCCCCATACCCTTTGATGCCCTGGCTAATCAAGAACCTATCTATCTCTGCCTTAAATGCACCCAATGACTTGGCCTTCACAGCCACTCATGGCAAAGAATTCCACAGATCTACCACTCTCTGACTAAAATAATTTCTCCACATCTATGTTCTAAATGGACATCCTTCAATCCTGAAGTTGTGCCCTCTTGTCCTAGGCTCCCTTACCATGGGAAATAACTTTGCCATATCTAATCTGTTCAGGCTTTTTAACATTTGCAATGTTTCTATGAGGTCCCCCTCATTCTCCTGAACTCCAGTGAATACAGCCCAAGAGCTGCCAGACGTTCCTCATATGGTAACCCTTTCGTTCCTGGAATTATCCTCGTGAATCTTCTCTGAACCCTCTCCTATGTCAGTATATCCTTTCTAAAATAAAGAGCCCAAAACTGCACACAATACTCCAAGTGTGGTCTCATGAGTGCCTTACAGAGCCTCAACATCACATCCCTGCTTTTATATTCTATACCTCTAGAAATGAATGCCAACATTGCATTTGCTGCCTTCACCACTGACTCAACCTGGAGGTTAAATTTTAGGGTATTCTGCACAAGTACTCCCAAGTCCCTTTGCATTTATGCATTTTGAATTCTCTCCCCATCTAAATAATAGTCTACCTGTCTATTTCTTCCAAAGTGCATGACCATACACTTTCCAAGATTGTATTTCATTTGCCACTTCTTTGCCCATTCCCCTAAACTATCTAAGTCTCTCTTCAGGCTCTCTGTTTCCTCAATTACCTGCTTCTCCCACCTATCTTTGTATCATTGGCAAATTTAGCCACAAATCCATTATCCCATAGTCCAAATCATTGACATGCATCGTAAAAAGCAGCAGTCCCAACACTGATCCCTGTGGAACTCCACTGGTAACTGGCAGCCATCCAGAATAGGATCCCTTTATTCCCACTGTCTCTTTTCTGCCAACCAGCCAATGCTCCACCCATGCTAGTACCTTCCCTTTAATTTCATAGGCTCTTGTCTTGCTAAGTAGCCTCACGTGTGGCACCTTGTCAAAGGCCTTCTGAAAATTCAAGTACACCACCTCATCTTCATCTCCTTTGTCTACCCTACTTGTAATTTCCTCAAAAAATTGCAGTAGGTTAGTCAGGCAGGATTTTCCTTTAAGGAAACCATGCTGGCTTTGGCCTATCTTGTCACGTGTCTCCAGGTACTCTGTAAACTCATCCTTAACAATTGATTAAACAACTTCCCAACCACTGATGTCAGGCTAACAGGTCTATAGTTTCTTTTTTGCTGCCTCCCACCTTTCTTAAATAGCAGAATAACACTTGTAATTTTCCAGTCATCCGGTACAATGCCAAAATCAATCAATTCTTGAAAGATCATTGTTAATGCCTTCGCAATCTCTCCAGCTACTTCCTTCAGAACCCAAGGGTGCATTCCATCAGGACCAGGAGATTTATCCACCCTCAGACCATTAAGCTTCCTGAGCACCTTCTCAGTCGTAATTTTCTGCACATACTTAACTTTCCTGGCACTCCTGAATGTCTGGTACACTGCAGATGTCTTCCACTATGAAGACTGATGCAAAATATATATTCAGTTCCTCTGCCGTCTCTGCATCTCTCATTACAATATCTCCAGCATCATTTTCTATTGGTCCTATATCTACCATCAACTCTCTTTTATCCTTTATATACTTAAAAAAACTTTTCATATTTTCTTTGATATTAGTCACCAGCTTCTTTTCGTAATTCATCTTTTCCTTCCTAATGACCTTCTTAGTGTCCTACTGCAAGTTTTTAAGAGTTTTCCAATCCTCTATCTTCCCGCTAGCTTTGGCTTCCTTGTATGCCCTATCTTTTGCTTTTAATTTGGCTCCGACTTCACTTGTCAGCCATGCCAATGTCCTTCCATTCAAAAATTTCTTCCTTTTTGGAATATATCTGTCTTGCACTTCCGTCATTTTTCACAGAAACTCCAGCCATTGCTGCTCTGCTGTCCTTCCTGCTAGTGCCTCTTTCCAGACAACCTTGGCCAGTTCCCCTCTCATGCCATTGTAATTTCCTTTATTCCACTGAAATACCGAAACATTGGAATTTAGTTTCTCCTCAAATTTCAAAGTGAACTCAATCATATTGTGATCACTGTTCTCTAAGGGTTAATTCTCCCTTGAGGTCCAGTAATGGCCTGGTTTTCCCAATCCACTTTCATGTTAAAATCCCCAACGATTATCATGACATTGCCTTTCTGACATGCCTTTTCCATCTCCTGCTGTAATTTGTAATCCACATCCCGACTGCTGTTTGGAGTCCTGTATACAACTGCCATTAGGGTCCTTTTACCCTTGCCATTTTTTAACTCAACCCATAGAGACTCTACATCTTCCGATCCTATGTCATCCCTTTCAAATGATTTAATATTATTTCTTATACACAGAATCACACCACCCCCTCTGACTACTAACCTATCTTTCCGGTACACCGTATATCCTTGGATGTTCAGCTCCCAATGGCAGCCATCCTTTAGCCAAGATTCAGAGATGGCCACAACGTCATATTTGCCAATCTGTAGCTGAATTTCAAGATTGTCCATTTTATTTCTTATGTTGCGTGCATTTAAATATAGCACTTTCAGTCCAGTGTTTATTGCTTTCTGTTTTAACTGCACCACATCTTTATTGCCTTGTAACTCATCCCACTGGCTGTGATTAAGCCTCATCTCTTGCCTGTCCTTTCTATTTCTCTGTTGCATGTTATCACTGATTTATTTCTGTTTTCCCTTTCCTCAACCCTATCACTCTGGTTTCCATTCCCTTGCCAAATTAGCTTAAACCTTCCCTAACAGCTCTATTATACCTGCCTGCTAGGATGTTGGACCTTTTTGGATTCAGTTGTAACTCGTCCTTTTTGTACAGGTCGTACCTCCCCAAGAAGGTGCCCCAATGATCCAGGAACCCGAAGCCCTGTCCCCTACACGACTCTCTCAGCCATACATTAATTTGCCTGATCATGCTATTCTTATATTCCTTAGCATGTGGCACAGGCAGCAATCCTGAGATTACTACCCTGGAAGTACTGCTTTTCAGCTTCCTACCCAACTCCCTGAATTCTCTCTTCAGGACCTCCTCCCTTTTTCTACCTCTGTCATTGGTATCAACTTGTACCAACACAATTTCAACAGAGGGCTTTTCCTCCTGTCCCTTCAGAATACTCTGCACCCAATCCGAGACATCCCGTACCCTGGCACCTGGGAGGCAACTCACCATGCACGTATCTCTATCAGGCTGACAGGACCTCCTGTCTGTTCCTCTCACTATGGAATCCCTATGACTACCGCATTCCTCGTCATCTTCTCTCCCTTCTGCACCATGGAACCAGGTTCAATGCCAGAGACCCGATCACTGTGGTTGTCCTCTGTCAAGTCACCCCCCCCATCGAAAGCATCCAAAATGAGATAACGATTACTGAGTGGGTTGGCCACAAGGGTGCTCTCTACTATCTGAGCTCTTCACATCCCTTCCCTGACAGTCACCCACTTGTCTAACTCCTGCAGCCTCGGGGTGACTAACTCCTTTCTATCTATCTCCTGCACACCTTCCCTAATAAGCTGTAGGCCATCAAGCCGCAGCTCCAGATCCCTAACACGATCTGTCAGAAGTTGCATCTAGGTGCACCTGGTGCAGACGTGGCCATCTGGGAGACCTGAAGACTCCCAGGATTCCCACATCTGACACCCAGAGCGAAGTACTTAACCCTACAGACATGCTCTCTATTCCTGAAAAAAAATGTAAGGAGAAAAAAAACGAAGTCCACATACCCACTTACCTCGCCGAAGCCCGAATGAGCCAATGTCCTACCACTCTGTCTCAAACCACTCCGTCGATGACCGCTGCGCTAGGCAGTGCCTCCCTTTCATGCCTGAACCTTCTCTGCTCTCCAACTCACGGTTGGTGTGCCGGTTATAGCCGCTGATTGGCCACGTACAATGGACAAACACTCTCGAAGCTTCCTTTTTAAATAACCGCCACCAACCTGTGAGAAATCCCTCTTGGTAAAGCTCTGTTGATGCTGCTGATAGGCCACGTCCAAATCATGAAACTCGGATAACATCACATTCATATCATTGTGATCTGGGCAGAAGATTAAATTGAATTAAGAATTCCATTGAAAACTTACGTTTAAGTTTACAGTTTAGAATGTTCAACTCCCTTCCTGGAAGTGATTTTAGAACCAGAGCTGAATTAAGCATGAAAACATTTCTTATTTTAGTTGGATGCATGTGATTAAATTTGAAATATTTTTGTCATTCTCTGTTGAGATTGTGTTGGTGTTTGCAAGGATCAAAACTTTTCTGATGTAATGAGTTGGCAGTTTCTTTCAAAGAATTGACCCAAATGAATTGTCATGTGTGATAGAACATTGACGCGGAGGCTTTGGAGATGATGCAAATGAAGTTCATCAGGATGTTGCCTGGATATTGGAGAGTATTAGTTATAAGTTGTGGTTGTGCAAAGTTGTAGTGTTTACTCTAAAACATTGAAGGCTGACGGGAGATTTGATAGTATATATAATTGTGAGATTGGGTAGGTGGTCGGAATTCTTTTTTCCCAGGGTGTAAATGTCAAATACTAGAGGAGAAGAATTTAAAATGAGAAGAGGGGTGTTTAAATACATGTACCAGGTAAATTTTTAACACCATGTAGTAGGTGCCTAGAAACCACTGCAAGGGGAATTGATGGATGCAGATGCAACCATTACAGTTGTGAGGCATTTAGCCAGGTGCCTAATGGAGGGAATGGAGGCATATTGATCATGTGGAGGCAACCGATCTAGTTTAATATGGCACCATTATCATCACCACAGATGTCATGGGTCCATGGACCTGTTTCTGTGCTGTACTGTTTTATGTTCAGTATTCTAACCATATTGGTGTAATTTATGTTTTACTTTTGTCAGCAGAGCCATTCTTGGGATCATATTTGTTATAGGGAAAGTTTTACATTGCAGGAGAATAAAGATGTTTAATGGTTTTGCAGGCTTGAAGTAGAGAAAGCTATCCTATTCCAGTAGATAGTACTCCACTTTCTCCAGTTTGTTTATCAGTGCACTGTGGAGTGAGGAGGTAGGGCTGCTGAAAGAGGGAAATGACCTCCGAGAGATGTTGATTGATTCTCAGCAAGGATGGTGGAGGAAGGGTAGAAGGCAACAAGAATGGGCCAGCTCTCCTCATTTAAGGGATTGTCAGTCCTGATCTGCATACAGAAACAATTTTTTGAAGAAGTTGTATGGGGTTAGTTCCCAGATAAGCTGTGATCTATTATTGTTAAAGTACAACGTGGAATCTTTGAGCCATACCGTCACCAGTCCTTGATTTACTCCATGGGACCAATTAACCTACTAACCTGTACATTGCACTGTGGGAGGAAACCAGAGCAGCCAAGGAAACACACATGGTCATGGGGAGAATGTACAAACTCCTTACAGGCAGCAGCGGGAATTGAACCTGGGTCGCCTATACCGTAAAGCATTATGCTAACCACTACATTATCATACTGCCCAAAAATGCTTGACCCCTGACAGGATGTGAACACACAGCCTTCTGATCTCACTGAATTGTGAATAGAGCCCGAGTCCTGAAAGGCGAACTCCTTTGGAGAAACAGGGAAGGGAGTGAGAGATGATGCAGCCCAGAAGGAAAAGGAATAGATTAGCAAAGGGCAAAAGGAGTGGGTAGGGAGAGGGAAGGAGGAAAGTGCCAGACTAGGAGGTGAAAGAGAAGAGATGGTGATGCGATCAAAGGCAGAGGGAGTCAGGAAAATCCTGTAATGCTGGTGATAGCCGTCTTCTCCCCATTGCATTTGGTTTCTGTTCAATTTGGGTGTTTGCATGGTTATGGTAAGGTGGGGGTGCTGATTAGGTGATGTTTATTAGAATTGGAGTTGTTTTATCATTGTTGCATGTACTGAGATACAGTGAAAAGCTTGTTTAATACTGTTCATACAGATCAGATCATTACACAGTTCATTCAGGTAGAACCAGGTAAAACAATAATGCTGCAGAATAAAGAGCAAATGGGACAGAGAAAGCACAGAGAAGATAAACAATAGGGTGCAAGGTCATAACAACATAGATTGTGAGATCAAGAGTTCAACTTGTACTAGGTGATATTAAATAGTCATGTAACAGTGGGGCAAAACTGCCTTTGAGCCTGGTGGTTCACACTTTCAGGCTTTTATATTTTCTGCCTGTACTTATAACTAATACTCTCTAATCCAGGCAACATCCTCATGAACTTCACCCGTATCCCCTCCAAAGCCTTTATGTCAATGCTCTATCACTGTTTCACAGACTTAATTTTCACCAGAATTTTTGATGATTCACTCTGCAGATTGAGAAGGAGAAGATAAAGTCAGATGTGTCAGTATCACAGTGGGATAAAGGGAATTACAGTGGCATAAGAGAGGAGTTGGGCAAAGTTAACTGGAAGGGGACACTAGCAAGGATGATGGCAGAACACCAATGGCTGAGTTTCTGGGAGCAATTCATAAGGTGCAAGATAGCTACATCCCAAAGCTAAAGAGGTATCTTAAAGGGAGGACGAAGCAACTGTGGGTGGCAAGAGAAGTCAAAGACAACATAAAAGCAAAATATAGCAAAAATTAGTGGGAAGTTAGAGGAGTGCCAAGCTTTTACAAGCCAGCTGAAGGCAACTAAACGAAACTAGACAGAGAGAAAAGATGAAATATGAAGATAAGCTAGCTAATAATATAAAAGACGATACCAAAAGTGTTTTCAGATATAAGAGTAAAAGAGAGATGAGAATGAATATTGAACTGCTGGAAAATGATGCTGGAGAAGTAGTAATGGGGGACAAAGAAATATCGGATGAACGTAGTAGGTATTTTGTGTCATTCTTCACTGTGGAAGACAATAGTGATATGCCAGAAATTCAAGAGTGTTGGGGGGCAGAATTGAGTGTAGTTATTGCAGGATAACATAATTTATGGAAATGTACATAATTCACAACCACAGGCATTGAGCTGGGGTTTCACTTTAAGAGGTTGGTCTGAAATCGCCAGGCCACTTGTATTTCATATATTCATCATGTATCCTAGCTCAGTCCTCAATAAGCCCAGTCAGTAAAGCCCCCACCTGCGTCTGTAAAACAGGTGACACTGGCTGTGTGCTGTTATCACACTTGATTTGCAACAAAAACTAGGAAGTGCTGACCGCCTTGCAGTTTTAACAGTGCCACTGCATCGGGACTTCAGAGGTCTGTGAACACCATGGGTTCCAGCTGCCAGGCTTGACTACTGTTCACTACAGACACCCTTTCAGGGTGATGCTTCCTGTGTGACACAGGTGCTCAAGTGAGTGTGCTGCCAGCATCGCCTATTGATGTGAAGGCAAAGAGTGATGAAACCTTACTGGAGGCCGCCAACAGTGGCGAGATCCAGACTTATGGGATGCAATGGGTAACACGCTGCTTCAATGGGTGACGTTGCACATGGAACTTCGTTCTGGCTGAAGTGGCTAGACCGCTGCTTGGTGCAGATTTCCTGCGCGCCCAAGGACTGTTGGTCAATCTTAAGGACTGCTTGTGGATGTCAAGGACTTTGGGTCGTTACCCTGCTCCCCCAGTAAGTTCCCTGCAATGACTCTGTCAAGTGCATGCAACACTGTATGTGAGTTTACTTGACGGCTGGGTGAATTCCCAAACCTCACCAAGCCCACATTCTCCATGGCAGTCACAGACATGGTGTTGAACACTGCACTTCCACAAGTGGCCCCAGCAGTCCATGCCTGCACATGTAGACTGGACCTAGAAAAGCTGGCAACTGTGAAGGTTGAGTTTGCCAACATGGGAAGACTCGGCATTGTATGCCAGTTGAATAGCCGCTGAGCGTTGCCGCACCGTATGGTCCCTAAGTTTGATGATGGTTGCCACCCATGTGGCGATTACCGACACCTTAGCGAGGTCACCATCCCTGATTGCTACACAGTCTTGAATTTCCAGCATGGCTAGCTGGGAAATCTATTTTTTCTAAAGTTGATCTAGTTTAGGGGCTACCTAGGGCCTGTGTGCTTAGAGGACATTCCCAACCTGGCCATGATAACCCCATTTCGCCTCTTTGGGTTTCAGTGCATGCCATTTGGGTTGAAAAATGCAGCACAGACTTTCCAACAGCTGATTGATTCTATATTAAAAGACTTGCATTTTTTTTGTTTACTTGGATGACCTACTTGTCACCAGTTCATCCAGATCTGAACATGTATCCTATCTCCACATACTTTTTGAGTGCTTGAGCCAACCCAGGTTACCTTTGTCCCATCATACCTGCAGACTGGAGGCTCCAGACATGGCCTCTTGCATCGGTTGCACTAAAGTTTCTGTGGCATAGCCTTCGAAAGGATGCGTGTGATTGGACTGTGGTCTGTGTGGAGTGCCGGCAGGCAAAAATAAGTCATGTTCAGGTACCATTGGCACCTTTTGAGGTCACTGAGTGGCAGTTTGACCATGTCAATATAGACCTTGTTGGTCCCTCCCATGGTTTCACACATCCCCTTACCATGGTGGAACGTACCACCAAGTAGCTACCAGTCATCTCCCTGGCATCAAAGATGGCTGCAGATGAGGCTCGAGCATTTACCACCATTAGGTTGCTCGGTTTGGCACCCCATCTATTTCCTCTGACCACAGTCCCAAATTCATATCAAATCTCTGGGCTGCGATGGCCCAGAATGTCAGCATCAGGATACATCACAACATTTATCACCCGCTGTCCAATGGCCTATGCGTGTAGCTTCACCGCTGCTTAAAGGCTGCTCTGAGGGCTTCCCTGACCGATGAGTGTTGGCATGATCGGCTCCCGTGGGTCCTGTGGGGCTCAGGACAGCTCCAAGGAGGACCTGCAGTCGTAGGCGGATGGGTCGGTATTCAGGCAGCTGTTACAAGCACCCGGTGATTTCATTCCTGACGCCAGGACCACCTGGTCGGCCTCTCAATAACGTTCCACCGTCCTCAGTAAAATCAACTCCTTTGCACTTATACCTACCTCCCATCATGGCGTACAGCACTCTTGGGTTCCTGTTGACCTGCATTCCACCTCCTTTGTTTTAGTCCAGCATAATCCACTCCAACATCCCCTTAGGCCCCCTTACAATGGCTTGTTCTGCATTTTGGAATGGGGAGAAAAGACCTTTATCTTAGGTAAGATGGGTAAACCTGAACATATTTTGGTAGATCACCTTAAACGGGCCTGCCAAGATTTGGAGGATTCTGCTGCCATCACACCATGACCAGGAATGTGTTAACACACCTCTGGATGAGTCCTCCACCCTTGGAACACAGGATCCAAGCCATACAGCTTGTCAAGCTCAGAACAGGCTGACAATGCCAGCTTTATTGGGCAATGTAATTGGTGGAATTCGCCATCACCGACTTTGAGTTGGGGTTTCCCTTTATGAGGCTGGTCTGACGAGATGACGTAATTACGTAAAGGGTTTTTAGCATGCTTTGAGTTCCGTGTTTTGGTGTTCAATAAATGAGTTGCTGCAGCAGTTCTGAAACATGAAACGCCTCCACCCTTTTACTTGACAAAACCTACATTATTACTAAGGAGAAGGCGCTTGCGAAGCTGAAAGGTCTGAAGGTAGATAAGTCACCTTGGCCTGACAGACTACACCCAGTGTTCTGAAAGAGGTAGCTGATGAGATTGTGAAGGCACTTGTAATGATTTTGCAGGAATCACTAGATTCTGGAATGGATCTGGAAGACTGGAAAATTGCAAATGTCACTCCACTCTTTGAGAAGGGAGCCAGAAGGAAATAAATTATAGACCAGTTAGATTGACTTCAGTGGTTGGGAAGATGTTGGAGTCTATTATTAAGGATGAGGTTTTGGAGTACTTGGAAGCACATGATAAAGTAGGCCAAAGTCAGCATGGTTTCAATAAGGGGAAATCTTGCTGGAATTCTTTAAGGATATAACAGGCTGAATAGACAAAGTAGTCAATGAATGTTGTTTACATCAATTTTCAGAAGGCCTTTGACAAAGTTCCACACGTGAGGCTGCTTAACAAGATAGGTGTCCATGGTGTTACCGGAAAGAAAGTAACATGGATAGAAGATTGGCTGACTGGCAGTAGGCAAACAGTGGGGAAAAAAGGGGGTCTATTCTGGCTGGCTGCTGGTGACTGATGGTGTTCCACAAGAATAGGCATTGGGACCACTTCTTTTCACATTGTATATCAATGATGTTGATAATGGAATTAATGGCAATTTATATGTACTTTAATAATAAATTTACTTAGAACTTTGAACAATGATGGCTCTGAGACCAAGTTTGCAGACAATACAGAGCTAGATAGAAGAGCAGGTGGTATTGAGTAAGCAGAGAATCTGCAGAAGGACTTGGGTAAATTGGGAGAATAGGTATTGCACTTTGGAAGAACAAACCAAGGTAGAGCATGCATGGTAAATGTTAGGGCACTGAGGAGTGCAGTAGAACCGAGCTATCTGGGATATAGATACATAATTCTCTAGAAGTGGCATCACAGGTAGATAGGGTCGTAAAGAAAGCTTTTGGTACATTGGCCCTAATAAATCAAAGTATTGAGTATAAGTGTTGGAATGTTATGGTGAGGTTGTATAAGGCGTTGGTGAGGCTGAACCTGGAGTATCGTGTGCAGTTTTGGTCACCAAATTACAGGAAGGATATCAATAAGGTTGAAAGAGTGCAGAGATGGTTTATAAGGATGTTGTCTGGACTTGAGAAACTGAGTTACAGAGAAAGGTTGAATGGGTTAGGACTTTAATCCCTGGAGCGTAGAAGAATGAGGGGAGATTTGATAGAAGTATATAAAATTATGATGGGTGTAGATAGAGTGAATGCAAGCAGGCTTTTTCCACTGAGGCTAGGGGAGAAAAAAACTAGAGGATATGGATTAAAGGTGAAGGGGGAAAAGTTTAAAGGGAACATTAGAGGGGGCTTCTTCACACAGAGAGTGATGGCAGTGCGGAATGAGCTGCCAGATGAAGTGGTAAATGCGGGCTCACTTTTAACATTTAAGAAAAACATGGACAGGTACATAGATGGGAGGTGTATGGAGGGATATGGTCCAGGTGCAGGTCAGTGGGACTAGGCAGAAAAATGTTTTGACGCAGCCAGGAAGGGCCAAAAGGCCTGTTTCTGTGCTGTAATATTCTATGTTCTATCGTTTTAGAAGTGGCAGATGAAATGTAGTGTGGGGAAGTGTATGGTCATGTACTTTGGTAGAAGGAATAAAGGCATAGACTATGTATTTTCTAAATAGGGAGAAAATTCAAAAATCAGTGATGCAAAGCGACTTAGGGGTCCTTGTGCAAGATTCCCTTGCAGGTTGAGTTGGTGATAAGGAAGGCAAATGCATTGTTAGCATTCGTTTTGAGAGGACAAGAATATAAAAGCGTGGATGTATTGCTAATAGCTTATAAGCTATTGGTCAGACCACACTTGTGAGCCGACTTGGGCCCCTTTTCCAAGAAATAACATGGAGAGGGTCCAGAGGAGGTTCATGAGAATGATTCCGGGAATGAAAGGGTCAATGTATGAGCAGCATTTGATGGTTCTGGTTCTGTACTCACTGGAGTTTAGAAGAATGAGGGGTATCTCACTGAAACCTATAGAGTATTGAAAGGCCTAGATAGAATGGATCTGGAGAGGATGTTTCCTGTAGTGGGTGAGTCTAGCACCAGAGGGCACAGCCTCAGAGGAGATAAATGTCCTTTTACAGCAGAGTTGAGGAGGAATTCCTTCAGCCAGAAGGCAGTGAATCCATGGAATTCATCGTCACAGACAGCTATGAAGGCTAAGTTATGGAGTATATTTCAAGTGGAGGTTGAAAGGTACTTGATTAGTTAGAGACTCAAATATTAAGGGGAGAAGAGAGGGGAATGGGTTTGAGAAGGTTAATAAATCAGCCATGATGGAATAGTGGAACAGACTCAATGGGCTGAATGCGTAAATCTGCTCCTATTTCTCATGCTCTGATTCCACAGGATTGTTAGGTGGATATTGAATACCTAGTTCTTAACATCACCAGAGTTCAGGACAGGTTTGTGGGGATTGACAATGGACTTCTGCCAAGCAGGACTGGCAGTGCAGGGGAAAAGTCAGAGGTCAGCCCATCGTGAGCAAGTGACAGTCTGCGTTACAGCCTGAATGATGCCCTGGGGAAAATTTCAGCTATATTGCCGGTAGGAGGCAGGGGACAGAGGAAGCAAAAATATAATAGAATTTTAAAAAACGCTTCCATAAGATATCTAGGTATTTAAATATATTACTGATGTTTTAACAAAAAAAGTAAATATATTTTAATTCCACGTCCCATTCCCATTCTGATATGTCTATCCATGGCTGCCTCTATGTTAAGATGAAGCCACACTCAGGTTGGAGGAACAACACCTTATATACCGGCTGGGTAGCCTCCAACCAGATGGCATGAACATTGACTTCTCTGACTTCTCTAACTTCTGTTAATGCCCCTCCTCCCCTTCTTACCCCATCTCTGACATATTTATTTTTCTCCTCCCTCCTTTTTTTTTCTCTCTCTTGCCCATCACTCTGCCTGTTCTCCATCTCCCTCTGGTGCTCCCCTCCCCCTGTCTTTCTCCTAGGCCTCTCGTCCCATGATCCTTTCCCTTCTCCAGCTCTGTATCCCTTTTGCCAATCACCTTTCCGGCTCTCAGCTTCACCCCACCCCCTCCGGTCTTCTCCTATCATTTCGCATTTTCCCCTCCCTCTCCTACTTTCAAATCTCTTTGCTATCTTTCCTTTCAGCTAGTCTTGATGAAGGGTCTTGGCCCGAAATGTCGACAATGCTTCTCCCTATAGGTGCTGCCGGGCCTGCTGCGTTCCACTAGCATTTTGTGTGTGTTGCTGAAATGTAATTTACATGTGTTTTTCATGAGAGTTGGTACAGAAATTTAAAAGGATTGACATAATTGCAGTTTGATGAAAAATTTACCTGAAAACTAATAAAATCTGTGCATTTCAGATATTCAGATCTATTTAAACTTTCATAGGAATTTCATTGAATAATTCCTCTGGTGTGGTGCCAAACCGCAATGATATTCCTTGCTGCCCCACACCGCCATCTACTGGTCATAATGTGGACATGCAGATAGGTTCAAACCTTTCAAGCAGTTACAGCATCAAAAACGTATCCTATCAATGGGGAAATCTTATTTAAGCAATAGAACGGAAATATTTTATTCACCTGACAACTTAGCTACAAGGCTTACATAATTATTTTTCTTTTTTTAGATGTGGTAAATTAGGAGAATCCACAGATTCAAGACCAAAATATCCATTCATGTTTTTTCCCCTCCAGAACATAGATCAGTCTTCCACAAAAATCACAGTGGCAGGCTGGGAGAACCCCTATGGAGATTCTAACCCTCTGGTTATAAACCACAAGCTTTTGTGAGTCCCACCATATAAGATATTTGACGTTGAAAATACCCATCCCAGTTGCATTTCCTGGAGTAAAAGGTGGTCTAGGCACTTAATGTTTTCAGTTAGGTGTATTCCTTTTGCTGTGAATTTTACTCAAAATCCATTTGATTATTGATAATTTATAATGTAAGGAATGAAACAAATATAGTACAGTCAAAATTGTATGTGGGGAAGGTATTCAAAGGATAGATTACAATAGAAACATAGAAAATAGGTGCAGGAGTAGGCCATTCGGCCCTTTGAGCCTGCACTGCCATTCAGTATGATCATGGCTGATCATCCAACTCAGAACCCTGTACCTGCTTTCTCTCCATACCCCCGCTCCCTTTAGCCACAAGGGCGATATCAATGAATGAACAATATCCTAAATTTGGTCAGAGTTCAAGAGATTTTTGCAACGCAGACACAAATGAGCGCTAGCATTTCCATCGAATCACCATACTTTGTCTATTTTGAGTATCTGTATAGAATCCCACATGGTGCACACAATTACTCTGATATTTCTATTAATATACATTTACCATTACTTTTAGGGGAACAACATTTGAAACCCAGAGTGGAGCAGCGTATGTTGGTGGAGTTTGTTCACAGTTGAAAGGTGGAGGAGTGAATGAGGTAAATTGCTGCACTATTATAAATTCTATTCAATTTGCCTTGATAAGACAGATGCAGGTTCAGCTTCTTGGAATAAAGCTACCATGCACAGTTGTATCATTTCAGAGAATGGCAGAACGGTGTCCTCCAGGGACACGTGGAGAAACCATCAAGTTCAGAGGGCAAGGTCACAGGTTCACATTCTTTGTTGTGTACACATGATCAAAAGAAAACAGGATTTGGGAGAAGGGAAATATTTTTAAATAAACAATTGGATTAATTTCAGTATTTTTATGTTTTCATTCTGCAGTTCATTAAAAACACCATTTTTAAAAAGTAATTGAAGACTTAATTAGCTAGCAAGTAGCCTTGCTTCCAAATTAGTTTAAGTGGCAAATTCACTGATAAATCCATTGTGTTGCATCAAAGAGTGAAAGAGAATAGGCAAAAATTTGCTTATTTCTTCACTTCTTTCCCCACCCTTCCATCACTAACCTCTAATACAGCATTGGGTAGAACAGATGGTTTTAATTATTATTCATAAACATGATTTTTAAAAGTTTGATGATTGCTGGTACAATTAATAGTTAAATGCCAAGTGTGCCAAAGGAAAATAGATGGATTCATCTCCTCTGAAGACAAACCGGGTACAGTGGATTCTGATAAATTGAGATACATCCCAACCAGTACATTTTAGCCCAATTAAGCAGCTGCCCCAATTCGCCAAGGTTTCATGAAAATAGTTAAAAGCTGTAAAACAGACCAACTACCATTTAACAGAGTAACAATTGTTACATATTCGGGCAACAATAAATATATGAGTTCGGCAAGGGTTTTTTATAACAAACAACACATTTATTAAACACAGAAAACAAACCCCCCCAAAAGTAAACAAACACTAACGTAACCAGAAATCAACCGCTGTGCGGCAGCTCAAACAGTTCTTAAAGCGATATTGCAAAAACAGTTCTTTAAAGTGGTATTGGCAAAAGTTCGATATGCTCACAGTCCATTTAAAAGGAGAGACTTTATAAGACGATTTAAATTCTCTTTCACGTCGCTTTGCTTCGATCCCCGGCGTCAAACTTTTCCCACGAAGAATTTACGAAATGAGACGAAACTGCTTAAAAGCACTGACCTTTCCTTTATCACACTGTCCTCAATCTTCTGCTATCCCGCAGAGATTAACACGAGAACACTCAAAGAATTCCTTTCCGAATGTCGAACCCGTTTCACCGTAGAAATCGATTCTCCTTGATCTTTAACTCCCGAACTCCGATCTTCACTCTCCACTGATTCTCAAACTAGCAGAATTGTAAAGAACCTGCTGGCAATGACCTTTTAAACTTTAGGCATTAGATAAAACTTCATCTTTCAACTAAACTGCGTCATCACATTAAATCACGCAGTGGCATGAAGTCAACTTGGCAAATCCAGCCACGAACTGCCCCTCCTCACAGGGTGGGGTCTTCTTTTTATAACCTGATAAAAAAACCTGTCACATGATCTCTACTGGCGGGAAAATGACATCACTCCACCATCACAAGAACATTACCTCAAGTCCAGTATAGCTTCAACCCCAGTCACGTGACAAGGGTACCACTGTCATGTGTCATGAGTACGTAACACCTCCCTCCAAAAAAAACATTTTTGGTCTGACAAGAACAAAAATTTTTAACAATTGCTTACAAGAAAAACAAAGGTATAAATTTTATAACATACACAATATACAATACCATCATATAACAGCTTATAACTCACAATACAGTAGGAGTGTTACAATTGAAAAAAAACACACCATAAAAAAATTGCATTGTACATTCAACATCGAGATAGACAATCAGCAACCACATTATCTTTACCTTTAATATGAGTTATCATAATCTGTACTCTTGTAACATCAAACTCCAATTTAATAATCTTCTGTTTTTGTTTTTCATCTTACTCAGAAAAACTAACGGATTATGATCAGTGTAAACAATAAGTGGTTTTTGAGTTGTACCAACATATACCTCAAAATATTCCAAAGCTAAAACAAGAGATAACAATTCTTTCTCTATTGTCGAATAGTTTCTTTGATGCTTATTAAATTTCTTGGAAAAGTAAGCTACTGGATGATCAACCTCATCACCCTCATTCCTTTGCATTAATACTGCTCCTGCAGCCTCATCACTAGCATCCACAGCCAATGAAAAAGGTTTTCCAAAGTCAGGTGCCTTAAGCACAGGTTGCTGACATATCATTGTTTTCAATTTTTCAAATGCTTCTTGACAAGGCACTGTCCACACAAACTTCTCATTCTTCTGCAGAAGGTTAGTTAATGGAAGGGCAACATTAGCAAAATTCTTACAAAATTTCCGATAATGTCCTACCATTCCCAAAAATCTTCTGAGAGTTTTTTTCCCCGTTGGAGTCGGAATCTCTAAAATTGCCTGAACTTTTGCCTGAACAGGAGCTACCTTACCTTGACCCACAACATAACCAAGGTAAGTCACAGTGGTATGTCCAAATTCACTCTTAGCTAAATTAATAGTTAAGTTAGCTTTTGAAAGCCTTTCAAACAATTTCTCCATCGCAATAATGCGTGCTTCCCAAGTATCATTTCCTGTCACTAAATCATCAATATAAGCATCAGTATCTTTCAATCCCTGAATCACAGAGTTAATCATCCTCTGGAAAGTACCTGGGGCATTATTCATCCCAAATGGAAGAACATTATACTCATATAACCCAGATGGAGTTACAAATGCAGAAATCTCTCTACCTCTGTCTGCTAATGGAACACACCAATACCCTTTCAATAAATCAATCTTTGTCAGGAACTTTGCTTTTCCAACTTTATCTACACAATCATCTACTCTAGGAATTGGATATGTATCTGTTTTCGTTACAGCATTCACCTTCCTATAATCCGTACAAAACCTACTACTACCATCTGGTTTTGGCACCATAACACATGGCGAACTCCAATTCGAGTTAGAATGTCTAATGATATTATTCTCTAACATATATTCAATTTCTTTCTCACCAAGTTCACATTTTTCTATGTTCATCCTATATGGATGTTGTTTAATAGGTTTGGCATCTCCAGCATCTACATCATGTGAAGCTATAGTAGTCCTTCTCGGAACATCTGGAAACAACTCCTTATATTTAAAAATTAACTCCTTCATCTGTTGTTTCTGCTCTAGCTGTAAATGTACTAATTTCTCATCAATATTTTCCAGAATGGTTGAATTTGGTAACCTAACAGAAAGAATGTTGGATTTAGAATGAAAGTCAGATGAATCATCTATCATGTTCCTAGTTAAATCAAACTCATTCTCACTAACCACAATAGTCAGAGTATCAGATTGTTTCTTAAAATATGGTTTTATCATATTTATATGGCAAAGTTGTGTTGACCTTCTACGATCTGAAGTTTTTATCACGTAATCCACATCATTGATTTTAGACACAATTTCATAAGGACCATGAAATCTAGCTTGTAAAGGATTTGTGTGCACTGGGAAAAGAACCAATACCTTATCTCCAGCCTTAAACATCCTCATCCTAGCTTCTTTATCATACCAAGTCTTCATTTTCTCCTGAGCCAACTTTAAATTTTCCTTAGCTAAGCTACAAGCTTTATGTAACCTGTCCTTAAATTTCAAAACATAGTCCAACAAATTATTGTGTACATCCTTACTAATCCACTGTTCTTTCAATAAAGCTAAAGGTCCTCTAACTCTATGCCCGAACACAAGTTCAAATGGACTAAAACCTAAAGATTTCTGTACCGATTCCCTTACTGCAAATAAAAGTAAGTTTATACCCTCATCCCAGTCACTTTCATTTTCCACACAAAATGTCCTAATCATATTCTTGAGGGTAGAATGAAACCTCTCCAAGGCACCTTGCGATTCTGGATGGTATGCAGATGAAGTGATTTGCTTAGCTCCTAATTTATAAACTATCTGTTGAAACAATCCAGACATAAAATTACTGCCTTGATCAGTTTGTATCTCCTTAGGTAATCCAAAATAAGTAAAAAAAAATTTATAAAGGCCTTTGTCACAGTTTTAGCTTTTATATTCCTAAGTGGTACTGCCTCTGGAAACCTAGACGAAGTACACATGATAGTCAACAAATACTGATAACCAGTTTTTGTCTTTGGTAATGGACCAACACAATCTACAATAACTTTAGAAAATGGTTCACCAAATGCTGGGATAGGTTGTAATGGAGCTACTGGTGTAACCTGATTTGGTTTACCCACAATTTGACAAGTATGGCACGTTTTACAAAACATCGCCACATCTTTTCTTAGACAAGGCCAGTAAAAATGTTTTAAAATCTTGTCCACAGTTTTCCTTACCCCTTAATGTCCACCTAAAGGCACACTATGAGCTAAAGTCAAAATCTCATTTCGATAAACTTTCGGGACAACTACCTGGTAAACAACATTCCAATCCTCACTTGCAGGAATTGTAGGCGATCTCCACTTCCTTATTAACACTCCTTTTTCCAAGTAATATCCTACTGGCACCTTCTCAATTTCACTATCTAGTAAAGCCTGCTCTCTTAATTTTATAATCTCAGAGTCTCTATTCTGCTCTGCTATCATCTCCTTCCGAGACAGAGATAAATCTTTATAGTCAGACTTACTCCAAGAATCTTGTTCAAACAATGAAGATAAGAAAGTCTCTGACACATCCTCAAAACTCGAATCCTGAGTTGAACAGTCCTGAGTAACAACCTCATTCTGCGCATCAATCTTTTTTTAGCCATATCTCTAGTCACAACACAGGAAGAATCTGTGTTAGAATTCAACTCTGGTTCCTCTGAATCCATTGTCAAATGCACTTCAGGAAAAACTTGTCCACCTGCCAAGTCATTACCTAACAATAAAGAAATACCCTTCACAGGTAAGCTATGCTGTAATCCTACTTTAACAAATCCTGTAACTAACCCTGACTTTAAATTTACTTTATGTAAATGTACAGGCATAAAAACACTCACAACACCTCTTATGTAATTTACCTCACCAGTATCAGACTCTTCATTAAACTTCAACACACTGTCTAAAATCAGTGATTGAGAAGCACCAGTATCCCTAAGGATTCTTATTGGCACCAGAGTAGATCCTTCTTTCAAGGATAGAAACCCTTCAGTTATAAAATGATCATATCCTTTTCTAACTTGGTCAGACTCTGACAAAGCCTCATTTGTGTTTATCAAACCCTGTAACTTTACAGGTGCTTCAGTATGTTGCACACAAGCATCTGGAACTGCTTCCTTCTCTTTCTTTTTCAATCTGAAACAGTTAGCTATTACATGGCCAGGCTTCTTACGATAGTTACAAATAAGACCAAACTGTCTTTCCTTCACAGGCTTTCCTTCTTCCTTACCTTTCTCATTAACCTCTGATTTAATTTCTGATTTACCTTGAGTCTCCATGTTATTTTTCCTCTTAAAATTTCTGCCCTGAGGAAATTTATTCTTATGGATTAAAACATACTCATCAGCTAATCTAGCACAGTCCTGCAATTTATCAGTATCCCTCTCATTTAAGTAGGTCCCTACTTCAACAGGAATGCTTCTTTTAAATTCCTCCATTAAAATCAGCTCTCTCAATGTATCATAGTCCCCATTTACATTTTTAGAAGAAACCCATCTCTGAAAACACATAGCTTTATCATAGGCAAATTCCACATAAGTTTTTTCCACAGACTTTTTCAAACTTCTGAATCTTTCCCTATAAGCTTCTAGGACTAATTCGTATGCGTTTAGGATATGCATCTTCACAATATAATCAAGTGCTTGTGCAGCAGTTAAAGCTGTGTAAACTTGTTGTGCTTTACCTTTAATTACACTCTGTAACAACACTGACCATTTATCTTTCGGCTACTCTGACATCCGAGCAATAGTTTCAAAATGTTGAAAATATCTTTCCACTTCTGTTTCACTAAATAGAGGGACCAATTTAATTTCTTGACTAGCAACAAACGGTTTTCTTGAACCAGAAGACTGATTCCCAGACCTTAATTCCTCCATTGCATATTCAAATTCCCTCTTCTTTTGATCCGCCTCCAATTTACACCTCTCCAATTCAGCTTTACTTTGTTCCAACCTCATTTGTTCGATTTGCTACTGCATCTCCAGATTACTTATTGGAAACGACCCTAAAATCGATTCATCAAAAACACCCAAGTCCACATAGTGTGACGCGATTTTTCTCTGTATAACAGCCTTAGATGTAGTCTGCAAAATACCTTTAAGTTGCAATCTACTAGCTATCTCAGACACCTCAGTTTTTTCCGCCTTCGCTAACAACTCCGCATCTGGCGAAGCCAGAAACTCATCAATATTCATTGTTGCCGAATACCACTTACAAGCCAATCACACAAAAGAACCGAGTGTTCCCCTTTTCCAAAACACCGATTCAAAAGTTAGCAAGCATATAAACTCAAACGATCCAATCCGGACGCATCCCCCATAGTTATGTTACGTATTCAGGCAACAATAAATATATGAGTTCGACAAGGGTTTTTTATAACAAACAACACGCTTATTAAACACAGAAAACAAACCCCCCCCAAAAGTAAACAAACACTAACGTAACTGGAAATCAACCGCTGTGCGGCAGCTCAAACAGTTCTTAAAGTGATATTGCAAAAACAGTTCTTTAAAGTGGTATTGGCAAAAGTTCGATATGCTCACAGTCCATTTAAAAGGAGAGACTTTATAAGACGATTTAAATTCTCTTTCACGTCGCTTTGCTTCGATCCCCGGCGTCAAACTTTTCCCACGAAGAATTTACGAAATGAGACGAAACTGCTTAAAAGCACTGACCTTTCCTTTATCACACTGTCCTCAATCTTCTGCTATCCCGCAGAGATTAACACGAGAACACTCAAAGAATTCCTTTCCGAATGTTGAACCCGTTTCACCGTAGAAATCGATTCTCCTCGATCTTTAACTCCCGAACTCTGATCTTCACTCTCCACTGATTCTCAAACTAGCAGAATTGTAAAGAACCTGCTGGCAATGACCTTTTAAACTTTAGGCATTAGATAAAACTTCATCTTTCAACTAAACTGCGTCATCACATTAAATCACGCAGTGGCATGAAGTCAACTTGGCAAATCCAGCCACGAACTGCCCCTCCTCACAGGGTGGGGTCTTCCTTTTATAACCTGAAAAAAAAACCTGTCACATGATCTCTACTGGTGGGAAAATGACGTCACTCCACCATCACAAGACCATTACCTCAAGTCCAGTATAGCTTCAACCCCAGTTACGTGACAAGGGTACCACTGTCATGTGTCACGAGTACGTAACACAATATATGTATTTAAATGAAATATAGCACAAATTGGAACATTACCAATACCTCTACAGGACAATAAACTGAGTACAATTGACAGAGGAGTTCATCTGCTGTGTTCTTTGGATTGATTATAAATGAACAATATCAGTGCAGATAATGGCCTGCCTACATACAAAGTTTTAGATGACTGCACCCTTCAAGTTTTCATTTTTATTGTAACATTATTGATACCTTCAAATTCTTCATAATTCATAATTCTTCATAATTGTTTCTGAGCGCAACAGTTCCAAATTGTCCAATCGCTTATTTCTCATCAACTATAAATGCCGAAAATCACTGCTTTGTGAACACAAGCTCATGCAACTGACACTATTTAAAAACTGATCACTCTAAGCATGTCGTGTTAATGGCCATACAAGTGCATATAAATGGGATCCTAGCTATTTTCTCAATCTATTTTTGTTCTTTAAGAGTTGTCCCATATAAATGGCTGCCCTGATTAACTAATGTACAAGTTAACCAGAGTCCACTGTATTTTACATATTTAACAATTCATTCAACCAGTAGTGAGTCCAGTGGTATTTCACTACAGTGTCAACATGCAGACAATATAACTTGACAACTGTGCACCTGACCTAAACAGTATTGTGCACAGATCTGTTTACAGTGAACAGAATAAACAATATGCAGATTATCTCGAGGAACATTTATGGAATTCTAAAATGTTTCTATTAGTGAAGGTCTATTAACAAAAAGGAGAAAGTTACAGAGTGAAGTAACTTGAAAGTCTCCTAACATTTTAACACATAAGCAGAGGTAATTGTTGAATGTTCCCTTTAAACTTGTACTTGGAGGTACGTTATTCAGATCCAGTAATTTAGAATTTGCCAAGACACAGTTCTGATTAAAACCTATGTTTCTCTGAAATATACTGGCTTTATTTGCTCTCACCATTTTGAAAGATGGTCAAAATGACAGCTGCAATTCAAATTCAAGCCATTTGCTTGGATCATATTAATTTAATAGCTGTATTTCTGAAAGAAATGAATTGCAAAATTTTTCAGCCTTAGGAGAGAGTGTGGGGAGAAGTTCTGATGATGGGAATTGGATGGAGCTGCACAACCAGTGCATCAGGAAGGAGGGTCAATCTTGTTGACATCTGCATTTCACGGCAACTCACCATTTTTAATGCGATCAATCTTCTTAGAGCTGGATTGGTACATTAGCCCATGTTAACTGCTGAATGAGGTTATAATTGTACTAACATGGGTTTTAGCTTTTGGGGTCCATAGCATTCCTGGACTTCAGTGCAAGACAAAGTGGCAAAATTTCAAGGCTGTGAGGAGTGGGAGCATCTAGTTTGAACCCAATGGATCAAATGTTGCGACAAAGGACATAAGTGATGTAAATATTCTGGGATTTGTGAATTGAAGGGCTTCATTTCTTATCTGCTGTTAAGAAAGCACTTGGAAGATAAGGAAGCGAAGCAGACCATTTTGCCTGTTCAGCCCATTTACTTGTATTCATTCAAAAATATGGGCTTTGCAGGCTGAGTCACAATTTAGTTGCCGAGAAAGTGCTGATGAACTGCCATCCCTGGGTCAACTAGTCTGGTGATTCTTTCCTGCCCTCCATCAGTAGAAAACTTAATCTCTTTCATAGGTAAGGAAACAAAAGCTACTTAAGATGTAATCTTACCAAAGCCATGCGCTAAGATAATAATGCTGTAAGTTTGTGACCTTAATTATACACTAAATTGCAGTCTAGAAAACCTTACATTTCTCTGTGTTTGACTGTGTTCCGATGCTTTGCACCATCAACAGACAGGGAAGGAGATCAGAGATAAGGTTATCTGCACTTACACAGAGACTCTGACTATATCTCTGTCTCACTCGCCACTATTCGGGTCCAAACTCTGCTATTCTCATTTTTATGTTAACTTCAAGGATTCCTATTTTCCTCCCCAACCCAACTCCCAGTACCTCTGGACAATATCTCCCCCTCCTCCTCCCCCTCTCTCTCCCCCTCCTCCTCCCCCTCTCTCTCCCCCTCCTCCTCCCCCTCTCTCTCCCCCTCCCCATGACTGTTCACATGAGAGAAGTGATGTTCTGAAACAAAATAAGGAGGAAGGCAGAATTAGTTCTTGTAAAAATCCTGCAACAAAACAGTTACTCATCGGGGCAAACTGATGAGGATGTGAGAATCTGGACGGAAAGGAATGACTGTACATGGGTAAAAGGGCAGGGACAAAAAGTATTTCAAATCACCAGACAGCTCTGCTTTTACCATTCCTGGTCTAATTTGGAAATTGAACTGGATCCAAATGCCCGTGGTCCAACTCTCTCGACTGCTTCCTCTTCCTTCCCAGCTGACCAGTCTGTGGATATGTTGACATCATCCTGCAGTTTCTCCCTTTGTCCCTCACTGTCTTAAGTACCAGCTTCTTAATTTCTCCAGCTTCCCCACTTCGGTGGTCGGTACTGAAATTGTATTGAAGTGGTCATACTGACAGCCAATTTGTGCATCTGCATGCCCTACATGTTTCTACTCCTGTCCTGGAGATCTGCAGATTGAAATCTAGCCATGCTGCAAGTGTAGTTGTGCGGTAAAACTGTTAATTCCACATATTTGGAGCTTTGGTGCCGAACCAGCAGATTTTCCAGATTATCAATTCTCTAATACACTCGTAGTCCACTTTTTAAAAACTGTTGCACAGTAGAGTCATAAGATTTTCCAATGATCCCAGTAACTTTAAAGGGTGTGAGGCAGACAGGAAACAATAAATTTCAAGTGCACATGGGAAAGAGAAGTCCGTGAGTTTAAAGGGAGCAAGAGAACTAGGCTGTGAAAGCAATGGCAGAAATCATGACCCATTGCACCTGACACTGAACCATTGGGATATCCAAATGGTCAGGCAGTGAATTTTTGGAGTTTTACTGTAGGTTCCATGAGGGACAGCTACCTTGATGTAAATGTATTAACAATTGGGATGCCGAGGATTTGTTCCAGCTGAGAGTAGAAAGCTTTGGCAATTTCTATGCCAGTGCAGCATGTCATCATTTTCGGGATGATGTTGGCTGGGTAGCTGATGCACTGACACCACGTTCCTGTATTTCAGAGGCAGTAAAACAACGGGTCTCTTAACAGGGAACTGGGAATTGAAGAGAATTTTTCTGTGAGCTCTTATTTCAATTGGTGATGTTTTGTTTCAGTTTGGAAATGCACATCAAATGGCTGTCACACTCGCTCAGAACTTAGCCCAAAATCTTGGCATGCTTTTAGATACGAAGCGAACGAATGGTAAGTTTTCGGAGGAGTGCTATAAATTATTTTGTAAAAGATATATGAAGTGTGCTCTGGAATATTAATTTCAAAGAAAGCAATCTCAGCATGTTGTACGTGAAATACTCATTCTTCTCTGTTGTCACCTTAATTGTTTACCAAATATTTTGTCAAAGGAGCTGGAGTAATGTCTCAAAGTTAAAGAGAGAAATAAGTGCAATGTGAAATATAAGGAATAATAAAGAAACATGTCATACTTGCTGTGATTGTCATCTTAGTCACTGGAGAGATATTGAAGCTGATGGTAGAAAAGTCTCTATTTATCACAATGAGCCAGCTTTTTCCTGGAGACCCTCCTGGTGGGTGGAGTCTGCCAAATTCAAAGTACATCAGACTTGGGTCAGCACGGGGACGTAGTGGTTAGCATAATGTTTCATAGTACCAGTGACCCGGATTCATTTTCCACCACTGCTTATAAAGAGTTTGTATGTTCTGCCCGGGTTTCCTCCAGGTGCTTCGGTTTCCTCCCTCGTTCCACAGATGTACCGATTGGTAGGTTAATTGGTGATTGTAAATTGTCCCGTGATTAGGGTAGGATTAAATTGGGGGATTGCTGGGTGGAGTGGCTCGAAGGGCTGCAACGGCCTTTTCCATGCTGTATCACAATTAGCAAACATCTAAGATTAAAAGTAACAGCAGGTGTTCAGTACAATTTCGATAGCTACAATGGCATTGTTTATTTCAGCAATGCTTCCTGTATGTAACATATCTATAACAGGGGTTGTATTGAGAGTATCCTGAGCAGCTGCATCATTGCCTGGTTTGGAAATTGCGCCATCTCGGATCACAAGATCCTGCAGTGGATAGTGAGGTCAGCTGAGAAGATCATCGGGGTCACTCTTCCCGCCATTACGGACATTTACACTACACGCTGCATCCGCAAAGCAAAAAGCATTACGAAGGACCCCACACACCCCTCATACAATCTCTTCTCCCCCCTGCTGTCTGGGAAAAGGCACTGAAGCATTTGGGCTCTCACAACCAGACTGTGTAACAGTATCTTCCCCCAAGCTATCAGACTCCTCAATACCCAGAGCCTGGACTGACACCTTACTGCCCTTGTTTATTATTTATTGTAATGCCTGCACTGTTTTGTGCACTTTATGCAGTCCTGGGTAGGTCTGTAGTCTCGTGTTTTTTTCCCCCCGTTTTTTTTATGTAGTTCAGTCTAGTTTTTGTACTGTGTCATGTAAAACCATGGTCCTGAAAAAAAGTTGTTTCATTTTTACTATGTACTGTACCAGCAGTTATGGTCGAAATGACAATAAAAAGTGATTTGACTTGACTTGGTGAGGAAATGGTAATTGGAATATAATGTAGAAAAACCTAATGTCACCCAGTTTGATAGAAAAATTGAGGGTTTTTTTAATTGTTAAGAGGTTGAAAATCTTTGATGTTTAGAGGGATCTGGCTTCCCCTCTAAACACCCAGAATTACTGAAGTTAATGTGCAAGTACAGAATAACATTAAGAAAGGAAACATAATATTGACCTTCAATGATATTGAAATAAAGGGTAAAAATTGATGCACTGTGGCGACCCATTTCCTGGCACATCCGAACCGGCTCATAATTAGATAGCCTACGGGGGTTTGTGAGCACAGAGCTTTGGAGCCTCTGCGCCACGGGGGGCAGGTTGAGGGAGGCTTAAAAGTAAGGCTGAGGATTTCGAATAGTTTTTCCTTCGACTGCAGTTACCGTGTCGTAATTTTAGCGCTGCGTGTAGCACACCGCTACAGCACCATCAATAACTCACTCTGAGACGTAAGGCGAGATATCGGCTTTTATTGACTGGAAGAAGGAACAAACAGTGAGTGACCACCATACTACATCCTGGAAACTGAGAGGCCGGGCTCAGGCCTTGATCGCCTTTATACAGGGGTCAGTGGGAGGAGCCACAGGAGCAGTCAGCAGGAGGCGTGTCCAGACAGGTATATGCCGTTCATCACAAAAATACAAAACTGGCAATGGTTTACTGCAATGTTATGAAGACCTGGAATATTGCATTCAGAGCAGTTTACCCTACAAATAGAAAGATACATTATGTGCAGGCTAGCAGGTTGATTGTAATTTTTCTCTCCTTCCTTTCTTAAGAATTTGGATCACACAGGAACCTTTGGAATTCTGGAACATGATAACCAAATCATTCATTCTATTTAAAACCCTGGGATGTAGATTTTCAATCGTTAATATTCATCAGTGTTCAGGCTTGTTAATTTTGCTAGTAGTTGTTTTTTTCTACTAACATCAAATTTCTTTCTTTATTTGAACTGTCCCAGTAAGTTCAGGGAGATTTATTTTGGGCTTTGACATTGTGGATAAATGTGTCTGTTTAATTCCTCTGATATCCTTAATTCCCAAGGGACTTACATTTGCACTCACTAACCTTTTCAGCTTGACTTGTGTGTAGAAGTTTTGCTTCTGAATGGTTTATTCTTTTAATCAATTTTTCAGTCTGCCTTTTCTGAATTTTAAAACACTCTGAAACCTTAGCTGTACCACCTTTCTGGAAACTTTACAAACCTTTCTGAGATTTGATTATTTTTTTAAAATAATTTTTTCTGGTTCTGTTTTATTCTTTTAAGAAATGTTTTTTGCAAATCACGTATTTAATTTAAATTGCTGTCCGTTGCCTATCCTCTATGATTTCATTAATTCATAAGAGACCTACATTTGCACTCACTAACCTTTTCAGTTTAATATAGTTTCCACAAACCTGCCTGTCACACATACCTATGTGGTGTTCTTTTTTTCAAACTAAAAGCCCCAAATCCTGATTGACCTTCATCATTTTGAACTTAGTGTAAAATTCTTTGGACCTTCACAACAAGACTGTTAATTTATCCTTTCTCAAAGCACAGTCATAGGTACAAAAGAAAAGATTGCTCAGTTTCTCTCACTTGTGATTGAATGAAGTTCTACTGTCAGGTTACTATCCCACAGAACAGGGCTTCCCAGCATGTTTTATGTCAATGAGACTCAACATTAACCGAAGTGATCTGTGGACCCCAGGTTTGGAACCCTTGCCATTGAGAAATAGAAGGATTTAACTTAGAAGCAGGCCTTAGGCCAATAGTGTCTGCACTATCAGCACATTAATTCTTTTTAACCCATTCAGATCTCCCCACATTCCCATAAACTCTGCCCAGTTTTTATTTGCCCATCATCCTTCTGCCTGCTAGTCCACCAATCAGCTTGTGTTCCTTTTACAACATCCCCATCTCTTGTCATTCTATTGGCCATTCCTCCTCTCCGCTCTCTGTCCTGGTGCAGGATTTCAACCCAAGATGTTGGCAACTCTTCTCCCCACACAAATCAAGTCAAGTCAAGTCACTTTATTGTCATTTTGACCATAACTGCTGGTACAATACATAGTAAAAAGGAGACAACGTTTTTCAGGACCATGGTGTTACATGACACAGTTCAAAAACTAGACTGAACTATGTAAAAAAAAAACAGAGAAAGCTACACTAGACTACTGCATAAAGTGCACCAAAACAGTGCAGGCATTATAATAAATAATAAACAGGACAATAGGGCAAGGTGTCAGTCCAGGCTTCAGGTATTGAGGAGTCTGATAGCTTGGGGGAAGAAACTGTTACGTAGTCTGGTCGTGAGAGCACAAATGCTTCGGAGCCTTTTCCCAGATGGCAGGAGGGAGAAGAGGTTGTATGAGGGGTGCATGGGGTTCTTCATAATGCTGTTTCCTTCACGGATGCAGCGTGTAGAGCAAATGTCTGTGATGGCGGGAAGAGAGACCCCGATAACCTTCTCAGCTGACCTCACTATCCACTACAGGGTCCTGTGATCCGAGATGGTGCAATTTCCGAACCAGGCAGTGATGCAGCTGCTCAGGATGCTCTCCATACAACCCCTGTAGAATGTGATGAGGATGCTGCTCAACCCACTGAGTTCTTCCAGCAGATTGCTTGATGATTTACTGATACTGTCTATATTTGATATTGTCTCCATTTTGGATGAACTATCTACATTTTTTTATACTGTGGATTTCAGCATTGCTTTTGACAAAATTCAGCATTTGCAGTCATCAGTTAGTTAAAAGTAAATGAGATGCAAGAGTAAGTATCACATTGGATCCATAATATACAGTATATATTGAATTAAATTTATATCAATCACTCTTAAGCATAAGCATTTTATGACACCTAGTTACTCGTAGGTCTCCAAATGTCTAACGTTAAGTTATGCTGCATAAATAGCATCATTAACACACTCTAGGGGAAAAACCACCTCATGGGAAAAGGTATCCACTAGGAAAAAGAATACAGCAAAGTAACAATGACAGAAAGCATTAAAGAGGACAATGCTTATTGTGGAGAGAAGCCCAAGTCTATCACTATAATTTGTGGATTAAAATGTAAACACTGTATCAGAAAGAAAGTGGTGCAGGGATCAATGAGGTGCATTGCCCGTATTCTATTCTTGCATGTTGACAATGATTGACATTTTTGTTCTATGTTCCAACCATTTGTTAGTTTCAAAGATAATGAGATTCTGTGGCATGACTTACGATCAAGATCAATGTATTACATGGTTATGAATCAGTTCTACTTTATCATGCAGGTTTCTCAGCTGCAGTACGAAGACAAATAATCGAGTTCCATTTATTGCATTGAGTACTGCACAGATAGTCTTAAGTGAATTGATTTATAACTAAGTTAAAGGATGCTATAAATTATTACATAAAGGCAAATTTAACGCAGAATTTCATTCTTCACAACAATCTTGAGATGATCAGAACTTTTTCTTTCTTTCAGTTGACTGCAAATGTGAAGATAAATGGGCTGGATGCATAATGGATGATCCTGGGTAGGAAATTGTATATACTTGAATTCTTATATTGCCTATACTTGAATTTTCAGCAAGTTGTGACCATTGTAGTGTAACTCCTGTCAAAAGTCATCACATTTCTACCATGAAAAGTAACAGAAAGACTTAATGTATTCGACGAATTTGGGCATTGGAAACGTTTTGCAGCCAAAGAACTGCTCTTGATATGTAAAGATTGGTATGGAAACTGCAACAACAATCTTAAAAGGTCCCACAAGCAGCAACACCGTAATAACAACATAATCTGTCTTTTCACGTTTTGGGGAGAAAAATATTAGTCAGAAAGAATTCCCATTTTATTTAAAACAGGTCTTTGGGATCCTTGAGAACGTACTCTTTGAGGGAGAAGATGATTTAAAATCTCATGACGACATGTCCACAATCCTAAATCTTGTGTTGGGAAGAATAGCCTAAATTATGTGCCCAAGATGCTTGAGTGGGACCACAGTCTTATGACTAGGAGGGTCAGCATTGCCCACTAATGCACAGCTGACAGTATGATTTGGTTTCAAATAGATTCAGGTTTTGAAGGTTTCATCAGATTACTTCATTTGCAGCTGTATCACTTGGCTCTGGAATTGGTGGAAGTGAATGAAAGTTTGAATTGTGAAACACCTGGGAATATTTTTGTTAAATAAATATCCTACAGAAATCTGAGTTGTTATTATTGTCAAAGCATTTGAATTATATTAGAAAAATTATAAAAATTGATGCTTTTACTAATGCTGCTTTCATGTCTGAAAACAATCTTTGTGAGACTGATACCCTTAATTCTCTTAATATTTAAAAATCTGCAGGCCTCTGCCCTGAATCTACCCTGAATCTACTCACCAACTAGTCTCCAATAGTCTACTTTGAAAGATAAATCTGAAGTTATATTACCCTTTTAGGTAAAGAAACTTCTCAAATCAGTCCTGAACAGCCAGCCATTTATTTTGAGGCATTGACTCTTGGTTCTTGACACCCCAGCCTAAGAAAATATCATCGCTACATCTGTCTTTTAAGAGCCTCTGAGATAGGTACATGAGGCTTAGAAAAATAGAGGTCTATGCACCAGGGAAATTCTAGGCAGTGTCTAAAGTAGGCTACATGGTCGGCACAACATTGTGGGCTGAAGGGCCAGTAATATGCTATAGATTTCTATGTTCTATGTTCTATCTTGAGAAGCTCCATACGAATTCTGTACTGTTTGTGTCAACAACATTATGTTTATTCCTCCCAACTTTATGTAGTCCCAGTCTGCTTAGTATTTCTTCACAGGATAATTCTTCCATCCCAGGAATCAAAGACTTGACAACTCCTGTTCTCAATACTATTTTTTACTTATTTATCTATATCATGTTTTACTTTTTGTATTTGCACAATTTGTTGTCCTTTTCACATTTGTTACATATTTGTTGACTAGTGATGTTTCCCAATCTGTGTTGGGACCCCAATTCTTTTTACGTTATATGTTACTGATTTGAATGATGGGATTGATGGTTTTGTCACGAAGTTTGCAGACGATACAAAGGTAGGTGGAGGGGTAGATGGTTTTGAGGAAGTAGAGGGGCTACAGAAGGACTTGGGCAGATTAGGAGAATAGGCAAAGAAGTGGCAGATGCAGTACAGTGTTGGGAAGTCAGTGGTCATGAACCTTGGCAGAAGAAATAAAAGGGTTGACTATTTTCTAAATGGAGAGAAACTACAAAAAAACTGAGGCACAAAGGACTTGGGAGTCCCTGTGCAGAATTCCCTAAAGGTTAATTTGCAGGTTTGAATCTGTGGTGAGGAAAGCAAATTCAGTGTTAGCATTCATTTCAAGAGGACTAAAACATGAAAGCAAGGATGTAATAATGAGACTTTATAAAGCACTGGTGAGGCCTCACTTGGAGTATTGTGAGCAGTTTTGGGCCCCTTATCTTAGAAAGGATGTGTTGAAACTAGAGTGGGTTCATAACAATGATTCCAGGTTTGAACAGCTTATCATATGAAGAGCATTTGATGGCTCTGGCCTGTATTCACTCAAATTCAGAAGAATTAATTGAAACCTATTGAATGGTGAAAGGCCTTAGTGGAGTGGATGTGGAGAGGATGTTCCATTGGTGGGAGAATTTAAGACCAGAGAACACAGCCTCAGAATAGAGGAGCATCCTTGTAGAACAGAGATGAGAGGAATTTCTTTAGCCAGAGAGAGGTGAATCTGTTGAATTCATTGCCACAGGCAGCTGTGGAGGCCAAGTCTGTATGTATGTTTAAGGCAGAGGTCGACAGTTTCTTGATCAGTCAGTGCTTGAAGGGATATGGGGAGAAGGCTGGAGACTGGGGCTGAGAGGAAAAGTCATGATGAAATAGCAGAGCGGACTCGATCGGGCAAATGGCCTAATTCTGCTCCTATATCTTATGTTCTTATTCTATTGTGTTTCTTTGTTTTTATTGTGAATGTGCACAAGAAAATGAATTTCAGGGTAGTATGTGTACTTTGATAATAAATTTACTTTGAATTTTTGAACGCAAGTCTTCATTGCATTCTCTCTATTACACATATACCCTTCATTAGGTAGGGAGACCAGCGTTGTGCACATTCCCACTGCAGTCTCAACAGTCCCTATAGAATTTCAGCACAATTTCTGTAGCTTTGAAAATAATCTGTTTGCGGTACTGGTCAGCCTAAAGATTGCTTTAATAATAGGGCCTTTTGACAGTAATAATAATAGTGATCTGCATGTAAGGATACCCAAAGCCTGCTGAACACCAACAGCTTTTAGTCTCTTACTAGTTAAAATATTTAGATTTTCTATTTTTTTCTGAAAAATGATGGCTAAATATATTTCTACACTTAATTCCTACTGCTATTTTCTTTCTCAGTTAGCTTGTCTATATCTAAAGTTTTCTACAGCCCCTTTCAGCTCAGCTGGTTACCAGCTTTATACCATTAGCAAACCTGGATATATTCTAGATCCTCACAGGCATTTCATTGATATAGATTGTGAATTGTTGGTGCTCCAGTATCATTTATTTATGTGCCCCTCAGGTTATACCAATGCAAATTTATTTGCTAATTACATTGTTTTATGTCCTTTGAACAATCCTTAATCCACACTAGTACATTGTAATTGGACAATTAGCTCAATTTCTGTTAAGATTCATAGAGCTATAGAGCGTGGAAACTGGCCCAACCAGTCAATGCCAACCAAAGTGCCTAACTCAGCTAGTTCCCCTTGGCTGTCTTATAAACAAACACAGCCTATCCAGTCTTTTGCATAACTTAAGAAGATATTAATTGACAACAATACGTGGATTTCAAACACTTTGAGCCTTCTAATATTTAATGGATTTTGACAGCTGGATACGGGGAGTACTTATACAGATTTCTTTATAATTTATATGTCTAACTTAATGATGTGAGGCCATGAAAAATAAAAGCATGGTTAGGCCATATAGCCCTTGAACCTTTCAGTTAGATCTGTGCTTGTCGTTCAGTTTCCAAGTGATTCACTTTATGCCCAAAACCCAGTCCTGAATATATTGAATGACTAAGGATCCTCTGCCCTCAGAAGTCAAGAATCCCAAAGATCCTAAGCACGGCAACTCTTTAGTATCACACTCTGACATATTCTACTTGATATTCAAATGCTTTGACTCCTTACTTTTGACTCTTCAGGTGAAGGAAACACTTGGATTCTATCATTGTTATCCTCTTATAATCTTAACAGAATGTCTGAAAAACATTTTGCATTTAAAGCAACGTTTGGTTGTTAGATTCGCTTGCAAAACACATTCTTTTCTTGTTGTGTGAAGTAAGCACCAGTAGATGGTGCACGATTCCTGCCCATGTCGCTAAAGTACAGTCGTTACTTTCCATTGAATGCTGCAGCTGATAGGAGACTAAAAAGCAAAACTCATTTCCACACGGACTGTTGTTTGGGCACTAGAGTAACCACCTCCTGAAAAAGACGATCAAAAAAGGAATGTAGTCTAGAAACTGACTGAGCATCCCCAGGAAATGAGAACATCTCCCAACCCTTTGCCTCACACTACGTCAACATACAGCAGTCATCAATACATAACTCTGTAAGCTACACTGGCGGCCAAGGAGGGCTTTCACTCACATATCCACCAGGGAGACAGTGAAGCTAGGGTTATAGAATCATACAGCACAGAAATGGGCCATTTGACTTGCCAGTCATCTAGCACCCATTCTGTTTTCAAAAGTCTTGCTTAATGGTCTCGGCCCGAAATGTCAGCTGTACTCTTTTCCATAGGTGCTGTCTGGCCTGCTGAGTTCCTCCAGCATTTTGTGTATGTTACTTGGATTTCCAGCATCTGTAGATTTCCTCTCGTTTGTCAAGAGATACAACAGTTAACTGGAAAACAGACACCTGCTATCTACCACATCAATGTCTCTCACAACATTATGTACAGCTGTAAATGAATGTGTCAACTCTTGTTCTCAGGGTTTCAGCTGATAAAGTGAAGCATGCCATATGCTATCCTCATCAGCCAATCTACATGTGTTTCCATTTTCCCCAAGATCTCTCTGTTCAAAAATGCTCCAGACCCTTGTTTTTTTTTGTTGTTTCTGTGCCAGGTTAATGGAGTAACTCTGGTGAATGGGATGGGCTCCAAGCTCCACGTGGAACTACAGGGATTCAGGGTCAGGAGTGGAACCAGAACTCTGGTGCTCTTTCAGCATAACAGGTTTCACTCGGGGATTTTGGAATTTTATAACAAGGGTGACAAGGGAAGACAGAATGCAAATGCGGTTTGTCTGCCTTTTTCCCATAAGTTGCACAAGTTAGCAATTAAATAAAAAGAGTATTGATACAATGGAACAAGTGGAACGCATGACTGAATGGTCCATTGTTACCATTCCAAGAACTCAAAACAGACCAGGAGAGTTGATGTTGTTGGTGAGTGTAGTCAAGTTTATTGTATATAAACAAATGCATGTGTGCAACTATACAGGTTGGATGCTGGATTTCTCTCTGACCCTTGCTGTTGCTCACATAGTTTCAATGCACTAAAAAGTTAATTGTGCACGCATATTAATTGCCTGCTGTAGACTCTGCCACGAAGTTCACTGCAGCATGTCGACCTTCACCCTTGATGCACCATCAATAACTCTCTCTGAGATGTGAGGCGAGATATTGGCTTTTATTTACTGGAAGAAAGAACAAGCAGTAGTTGAACACCATACTACATCCTGGAGACTGAGGGCAGGGCTAAGGCCCCAATCGCCTTTATACCGAGGTCTGTGGGAGGAGCCACAGGAGCAGTCAGCGGGAGGGGGGCATGTCCAGACAGGTATATGTAGTTCACCACATTCACCCCCCCTTGGTTTTAAAAGAGAGTCCCTGTGGGGCAAAGTTTCTTACAAGTATATTTACAGGTTAAGTCTATCAGGTGGTCGAATCCGTCGCTGCGATCTGCATAGCACCGGCTGTGCTTGCACCGGAGACGGTGGTTGTGCTGGTTCCAGCCTAACTGGAGATGTCAGCCCACTAGGTGTCAGTGATCCCTCATACGTGTGCAAGGCACCTGGTATATGTGCGTGCGAGATGTCCGGTATAGGAGTGTCGTGAGGAGTCTGTGTAGGGCTCGGTGTGCGCGGTGTCACCTCGGGTACAGAGTTCATAGTTACCGTGGAGCGTTTGGGGTAGTGGTCTGCTGCTCCTGCGGGCGCCAGGTCGCAGATGGAGACCGTGTCCTCCCGTTCATCAGGTAAGACCACGTAAGCATACTGGGGGCTCGCATGTAGAAGGTGAACCCTCTCGACCAGCGGGGAGTATTTATTGCTCCTCACATGTTTCCGGAGCAGCACTGGCCCTGGGGATGTCAGCCAAGCCAGTAGGGTGGTCCCAGTGGCAGACTTCTTGGGAAAAGAAAATAGGCGCTCATGAGAGGTGGCATTGGTGGACTGCATAACAGGGAGCGGATAGAGTGGAGTGCCTCAGGGAGGACCTCCTGTCATTGAGAGACCGACAACCCTTTTGACTTAAGGGCTAAAAGTGTGGCCTTCCACACTGTGGCATTCTCCCTCTCCACCTGTCCATTTCCCCGGGGATTATAGCTCGTGGTTCTACTGGTAGCACTGCCCCTAGCCAGCAGGTATTGGCGCAGCTCATCACTCATAAAGGAGGACCCTCTATCACTGTGGATATAGCAGGGGTATCCAAACAGAGTGAAGAGCTGGCGCAGGGCTTTTATGACGGATGTGGCAGTGGTGTCGGGGCAGGGGATGGCAAAGGGGAACCGCGAGTACTCGTCGATAATGTTGAGAAAGTAGACATTGCAGTCGGTGGAGGGAAGGGGGCCCTTAAAATCAACACTCAGTCACTCAAAAGGGCGGGTGGCCTTGACAAGTTGTGCCTTTTCAGGATGGTAGAAGTGCGGTTTGCACAGCGCAAACTTGGCAGTCCCTGGTCATCGTCCTGATGTCCTCAAGGGAGTATGGCAGGTTCCGGACTTTCATGAAATGGTAAAATCAGGTGACCCCCGGGTGGCAAAGATGTGCATGGAGGGCGTATAGCTGGTCGAGCTGTGCCCTGGCACATGCTTCTTGGGATAGGGCATCAGGGGGCTCATTGAGCCTTCCAGGCCAGTACAGGATATCATAGTTGTAGGTGGAGAGTTCTATTCTCCACTGCAAAATTTTATCATTTTTGATTTTGCCCCGCTGTTGGTTGCTGAACATGAATGCAACTGAGCGCTGGTCTGTCAGCAAGGTGAACCTTTTGCCGGCGAGATAGTGCCTCCAGTGCCGAATAGCTTCCACTATGGCCTGGGCTTCTTTCTCCACCACGGAGTGCCGAATTTCAGGGCCTTGAAGGGTACAAGAAAAGAATGCTACTGACCTGCCTGCCTGATTGAGGGTAGCAGCAAATGCGAAATCGGAGGCATCACTCTCTACTTGGAAGGGAATGGTCTCATCCACCACATGCATCGTTGCCTTGGCAATGTCCCCTTTAATGCAGCTGAAGGCTGCGCGGTCCTCGGCAGAGAGGGGAAATGTGGTAGACTTGACCAGGGGGCGGGCCTTGTCTGCGTAATGGGGGACTCATTGGGCATAATAGGAAAAGAAGCCCAGGCACCGTCTGAGGGCTTTGAGGGTGGTGGGAAGAGGGAGTTCTAACAGGGGGCGCATACGGTAGGGATCAGGGCCAATGTTCTCCACGACATACCCAAGGATAGCGAGCCGGGTGGTTTCGAACACACACTTGTCCCTGTTATAAGTAAGGTTCAGAGCTTCGGCCACTTGGAAAAATCGTTGGAGGTTGGCGTTGTGATCCTGCCAGTCGTGACCACAGATGGTGATATTATCCAGATAGGGAAATGTGGCCTTCAGTTGGTACTGGTCCACCATCCGGTCCATTTCCCTCTGGAAGACAGAGACACCATTTGTGACACCGAAGGGGACGCGCAGGAAGTGATAGAGCCTGCGCCCGCCTCAAAGGTGGTGTAGGGGCGGTCCTGTGGGTGGATGAGGAGCTGGTGATAAGCGGATTTCAGATCTATTGTCGAGTACACCTTGTACTGAGCTATCTGGATGCGGGGTAGGGGGTACGCGTCAAGCTGCGTGAACCTGTTGATGGTCTGGCTATAGTCCACGACCATCCAATTTTTCTGCCTGGTCCAAACAACGACCACCTGGGCCCTCCAAGGACTCGTGCTTGGCTCAATGATCCCCTCCCTGAGCAGCCACTGCACCTCTGACTGAATGAAGGCCCTGTCCCCCACACTGTACCTCCTGCTTTTAGTTGCCACAGGTTTACAGTCAGAGGTCAGGTTGGCAAACAGCGGTGGGGGAGGGATCTTGAGGGTAGAGAGGCTGCAAGTGGTCAGTAGCGCAGCTGTCGGCATGGTGCTGGGTGGGATGTGTGGGTCGGTGTGTGTGTGTGGTCAGTAGTGGGGTATATGACGAAGTCCTACAAAACTGAGGATTCCTGACAGTGGGTGGTGGGAGGGGCCCGTCATATGCCATAGTCACACTTTCAAGGTGGCTCTGGAAGTCCAGCCCCAATAGCACAGGTGCGCACAGTTGAGGCATGACCAGTAGCGCAAAGTTCCGATATTCTGTGCCCTGCACCACCAATGGCACTACACAACCCACCCGGATGTCTGTGGAACACACCCCAGAAGCCATGGTGACCCTCTGGCTTACCGGCCGTGTCACGAGTCCGCAGCGTTGCACCGTGTCCGGGTCAATAAAACTCTCAGTGCTGCCTGTGTCAAAAAGGCAGCTAGTCCTGTGCCCCTCCACCAGGATGTCCATCGTTGACCTTGCAAGCTGGTGTGGGGCGCTTTGGTCGAGGGTTACGGAGGCCAGAGTTGAACCGCCATCTTGGTGCCCGGTAAGCACCGGTGGGTCGGGGGCGGGGTGAGGTGGTGCCGACCAAGATGGCAGCCCCCATGCCTCACACGCAGCGCTGCCCGACCCCACTCTTGGTTTAGACTTACAGACCTTGGCGAAATGGCCCTTCTTCTCGCAGCTGGAGCAGGTCGCTTCTCGGGCCGGGCAGCATTTTCAGGGGTGCTTTTTGAGTCTGCAGAAGTAACACTGCGCGGGCTTGCGACTGGCAGCAGCTATGGTTGGGTTCGGGGAGTTCGTGGAATCGCGACTGGCAGCTGCGTTGACAAATTCGCTCACGGGAACCGGCGGCGGCGGGGTCTGAGGTGTCCATGGAACCGGCGGGGGATTGTGTGGCTGGACAGTGTCAGCGTTGTGCAGAGCAGCCTCCAGCATGTCGGCCGTCTCGATCGCTGAGCATAAGGTAAGATCAGCATTTTCCAGCAGCTACTGGCGCACGTACACTGACCTGATCCCTGTAACAAAGGCGTCTCTTACCAGGAGCTCTGAATGCTGCTCCGCCATCAGAGCTTTGCAGTTGCAAGTTCACACGAGTGTCTGTAGGACTCGGAGAAACATTGTGCTCGACTCTCCAGCCCGCCGTCGCCGCGTCGCTAAGCGATGTCTTGCATAGACTGTGTTCACCAGCCGCAGGTACTGTCTTCTAAGGGCATCCAGTGCCCCTTGGTAGGTCGGTAGGTTCCTGATAAGGGAGAATACTTTCGGACTTACGCTAATTAGTAATATTTTGTACTTCGTGACAGGCTCAGTCACTGGAATCTGTTCCAAGTATGATTGGAAGCATGCAAGCCAGAGTTCAAAGGCAAGAGCTGCTTCGGAGTCTTGCGGATCAAGGTCTAATTTTTCCAGACGTACAATGCTGTCCATGGTTTAAACTTCCAGTCAATAAAATTGATGCACCGTCAATAAAATTGATGGACCATCAATAACTCTCTGAGACGTGAGGCGAGATATCAGCTTTTATTGACTGGAAGAAAGAACAAGCAGCAATTGGCCACCATACTACATCCTGGAGACTGAGGGCAGGGCTCAGACCTCAATCGCCTTTATACCGGGGTCCGTGGGAGGAGCCACAGGAGCAGTCAGCGGGGGTGGGGGGGGGCGTGTCCAGACAGGTATATGTAGTTCACCACAACCCTCTAGAGAACTGGAACCAGCCCTGTCTGAAGACTACTCATACAACTGATGCCCCATATCCAGGTTCAGTCAATGAGCTATCCTCTGCAGTGTACCAGGAGTCACATTTTACCTGGGTTGTGAGAGACAAAGTCAGTTCCTACTCTTCTACCACTTCCGACTCTTCCTCTGACTTTGAATATTTCTCTTCAGAAATATCCAATTTGATCATTATGGCAGCAGAGAGCGAAGGAGGAACCTCACTGTCCGGACTTAGGGGCCCATGCCACAGCTGGCCAGCAGAAGCCCTCAGTGGGCTTATGGTTTCCAAACATTCTAGCCTTGGTGTATTACTTGTAAGGCAGGGATGGCCAACCTATGGCACATGTACCAAAAGTGGTGCATTGGATGATTAGAAGTGATGCATTGCACCCCAGTGATAATAATAAAAAAGAAGGCCTACTCATGTAAGAAGTATTAACCAAAAACAGATTTGTAGAAAAAAAATCTATAACAGGAATGTCGGTGCGTCACAGGTTTTTGCCAGTCAGATTACAATTGACACTGGTGCGCTATGGAGTTGTGCTTTGTTCGTCCTTTGTGAACATTTGCAGTTTTGTACTTTTTCGAAAATTAAGCCTTGTTTTTCCATTCAGTTACCCATCACAGCGCAAAAGAAAATGAGCAAAAGAAAAGCAGAAAGTGATAGTAAGCGTGAATTCAATGAACAGCGGGAAAATGAGTTCTTATTTATAGCGGGTCCGTCAGGAAAACCGTTGTGCATTGTGTGTGAAAACACTTTCTCACATAGTAGAAGACATGATCTTAATAGACACTATAAAACACAACATCAGACTGAAATAGAAGGAAAACTGAAGCTAGTGCTTGGGTCTGAGTTACGGAAAGAATATGTGATTAAGAAAAAGGAAGAAATCAAAAGAAGAGAAAATATATCTCTTAAAAGTCTCATTAACGTAAGTAATGTTTATCTTGTTTTTATATTAAATCAATATATCATGTAAAAATGCTAAATATGTCTATATTAACATATTTTTGCAAGAATTGAATGGGGGTACAAGCTTGTATGGCGCATCTGAACTCGTGCGTGAAAAAATTGACGCATGGAATGTAAAAGGTTGGCCACTCCTGTTGTATAGTAATTGAGTACACCTGTGCCTAGTTATTCGGAGTATTTAAGCTGTGTGAATTGCGCTGTTCTTTGCTCAGTCTTTGAGCAATACTCAAGTTTTCAATAGCAAAGACAGGTTATTTGTTTAAGTAAATGGGTCAGTAGGCCCATTGTTGACCTTAGGCTGTATGGACTGATGTTGGAACAGTTGTCGGTGATTAGGCTCTTTGGGATGTGGATGGATGTGAAACTTACATGGAAGCATGATAACAATAAAATACTTGGGAGATGTAAGGCTGTCCTTAATGTGCTTCGGAGTTTGGATATGATTAAGGGGCTAATAGGTATCTGTGATTACTTTGTATTATGCATTGATTAGAGCAGTCTTAGATTATGGCTGTGTTTCATATGGGCCTGCTGCCCTCTCAATTTTGAAATAGCTGGATGTTATTCAAGCCTAGGACTTGCGTATGTGTTGGGACATTGTTAGGTCTTCTGTTTCTGTTCTGCAGGTGGAAATGGGTCAGGTGCCATTGTATTTGCAAAGATTGCAGATGGCTATGAACTATTGGGTACACCTCACTCATCATGAGGATGATCATCTAACTAAAAATATATGGAAAATTTGTTGGGAGCATCCAGATTGCATGATTTGTAGTTTTGGATGGAAAGGAAATGATCAGACAGAAAACATGCTCTGGCTAATATGATCTATGCTCCTAGTCAGGCTTTATCCATTATTCCTCCCTGGCAATTTCCTTTACCAAGGGCAGATGTAACTCTTCAGGAGAGGCTGTCAGAACATACACCTGTCAGAGGTGTATCTGAAGAGGTTGTGGTAACAATAATGCATCATCAACATGATGGAATGGTCCCAGTGTTTACAGATAGCTTTGAAGACCCAGTGTCTGATAACACCAGTGCAGCAGTCTACGCCTCCGAATTTCAGGTGTCAGTTACAAAAAGCATGTCTAATAAACTTTCAGTTTATTTTATTGAAATGGTGGCAATCCTTGCATTGCACTGGATAGAGAATCTGCAGCCTAACTGTGTTATTTTATGATTTGATTCCTTTTCTGTATTATGTGGTCTTAAGGGTGGTGTGTCCAATAGCCATTCAAACATTTTGTTTTAAGTTAGAAAAACATTATTACAGTTTCAATATTTAGGAGTGTACGTCTGCTTTTTGTGGATCCCAGCTCATGCAGGGGTAGAAGGAAATGAAGTCATCGATAGGCTGGCAAAACTATCATTGAAGGTCAGTGTTATTGATATTGATATTCCACTAAGTAAGGTGGAGGCAAAAGTTTTAATTAGGGACCACGTTCCCTCAATCTAGCAGAACTGTGGGGCACACAATTAAAGGAGAGACGTTATATGGAATTCAGCAAAAGGCTACTCCACTTTGAAGGAGAGAAGGGCCCAGAAGGGAAGTTATAATTACTCTACTGAGACTTGGCCATACTGGTTTAAGTGCCACATTGTTTAGACTTGGTAATGGTGAATGTGGACAGTGTTAACTTCAGAGACAGTCTCACATGTACTGTTGGAACGTCGGGCATATGAGTGGGAGAGGAAGCCGACTCTGGAAAGCAGTATTGTTACTTTGGATAGTTTGGTGGCATATGAGCAAAAAGAACAAAAGAAATACAAGTCTTGATGCTTGTTGGACTGTTTAATACAATTTCAGTCAATAGCATTGGGTGTTTATTTAATTATTTATTATTATCATTATTAGTAGTAGTATTTCATCTTTAGCTGGTGGTGGTAGGTGTCAGGATTGTTCTCCTGAATCCTCCTCACACTCCAGCTCAGTAGGTGGTGGTAATGCACCTTTTTAATTGGTCTGCTGACCACCAAAGCAGTTGAAGAAGAGCCAACACTTGATGTGTGCCTATGTTGTAATCCAGTGCTGTATTCCTTTCAAGTATTTCTTGCCCTTGCTTTGCTAGTGTAAAGAGGGTTTCTTCTTTTTTGTTAACTAGCAGGAATGCTAATTTACTGATAACGAGAATGGTATTCCTTTGTAAACCAAATGGGGATTAATGTTCTTTCTTCTGAGTCTGTAAGCTTTTGTTGACGGGCTTTTGGGCAGATCGGCGCGAGGGGGTCGAGAGAGAGGACGCAATGCTCTAAGTTGGGCGAGGATCGGACCCCAAAGGGGGGTCCGAGGCCAGGAGATTCTTCGAGGAGGTGGGGGGGGATGAAGCTAGATGTGCTTGGTTGACCACTTGGAGGGTCCTGAGCTGTTTGGAGAGTCCGAGGAGTTCAGAGGGTCCTGAGCTGCTAGTCGAGGAGTTCGGAGGGGATCGAATGGTGGCCAGAAGACTTCAGAAATTGAGCTCCAACAGTTGTGCACGAAGTGGTTTGGACTTTGATAAGTTTGGCGCCTTTTCTTTAATTTTCTCTTCATATATACTGTATTGTTATTAATCACTTAGTTATAGTAACCTTTATAAATTGTACTCATTTAATCGCATATGGTGTACTGTCTGGTTTTGGGCGAGGTGGGGACATCACACAGCATCCACACCAGCTGATTACCCAGTTTGGTGGGGCCGAAGGCTGCTCCCCCTAGACAAGAACGAGCTGAGCGAGCCTGAGGCGACCCAGGGGGTTACATTGTGGGGGGCTCGTCCGGGATTGATTTCTGTGGAAGCTGTGTGATCACCCTCTTTAAATTGTGTCTGCGGTGAAGAGCTGGTGTGCCTTTGTGGGTGTGTGATTGCTGGTTATCGCTGCGTGTGTGTTGGGTGGGGTGGCTGCTGTTGCTAGCCTCGAGGTCATTGTTCGAGTTCCGACTAGTGCTGACGAAATGGTGATGGGACCATGGGTTGTCCGTACTGTTTGGAGAGTGAGGAGTGACAGGTTGGGATGTTTCAGCAGTGGTGGGCTCTGCCCGGTTATTGGAATAATGTCCAGCCCTAAAGGGGCGGAAGCGTGGGCGGAGCGGACCTCTCAGTTGTTGGGTGAGTGGCAGTGCTTGACTGAGGAAAAGCGACAGGGACGGGCTGGTGACTTTGTTAGAACTGTCGGGCGCAATTACCTCGAAGTGACCGCTGCCAGTTCTGGGAAAGTGTGGGAAAATGCGTGTGGTTTGACTGGAAGTCAAATGCCGCAGCTGGGGGGCTTATCATATCCGTGGCAGGAGATTGGTGGGAAGTTTTTAGGGTATCCCTTTTTGCCTAGGGGGGCAGATAAATTGCTTGTGGTGCAAAGGGGATCTGTCAAGGGGATCAGTTGTTCCGTTGATTCGAGAGGTGTCGGGAAACTTAGAGGAGGCCCAATGGGGGAACGGCTTGGGGTCTCTGGAGGAGCACGTTCCCAGCAATGTACCAAGGAACTCCCGAAAAGAGCAGACTCTATTCCTGAAGGCTTAGAGGGGCCATGCGCACAGGTGTTGTTACGGATGGATGGAAGTCAAGTTAAAGCCATCCTCGGCACCGGGGCGCCGGTTAAGTTGCTGTACAGTTTGTTTCATAACCGTTATTGGAAGCATTTACCCTTGGCGACATTGAGGACACTGGAGATTCGGGGTACCAGTGCCGGAGATTATCCAGACGACGGTTGTTGGTCAGTGAAAATGGAGTTCTTAGAGGCAAATGTGGAGGAGACTGAGGTTCAGGAATCGTTAATGGTGATGTGTCCGGACCCTGTTGAGACGGGCAGTGTTTCTGTTCTAGAGAGAACCAATATCCTGCTGGTGCGCTTGGGGGCCTGCCCGGAGGAGGTGGGTGAGCGCTGTTTGGAGGCATTGTCGATGCACCCAGGGTTTCGAGCTGCTTGTGCGGACGTGTGTAGCAGCATTGGGCTGATACCGAATTCAAACAAGAGCCAGTGGTGGTACGGCCTGGGGGAAGTATCTGAGGGTGAGACCCTCTTAGTGGACGCTGCGAAATACCACGAGGGAGCGGAGTTGACTGCTGAAGACACCTCGGAGAGAGAGAGGTTGCGGCGACTGGCCCCTGAAGCCGTGGAAGACGTAGGCAGCGTGTGTGTGGATTATATTGCGTTGAAGAGGCGCAATGTCAGTGACCAGAATATGGCCCTGAGGGCCGAAGAGGCGATGGCCTACTGAGTGGTGCGATGTGGTTTAAGGTGCTGGATCGGAGGAGTGGATGTTGCCAGATCCCGATGAGTGGGGCCGACAAGGAGAAGACGGCCGTTATAAATTCCCTAGGAGTCTTCGGGTCCGAAAAGATGCCACAGGGCATATCTGGAGCCCTTGCAACCTTCCTGCAGGGCAGGTGGAAGACCATAGGGGATGTGGAGGCGTTTGGAGTTTTGGTATATGTGGATGATCTCTTGGTGTTTGGATTTGCCTCAGGAGAATATGAAGTGAGGTCGTTGCAGGAGCAGCTGAGAACTACCGAGTTAAAGTGTTTTCGGGACACGTGCCAGGGCTGGCGAAGGTCGCAGCTCGTGAGTGACTGTCTCTACGGAATCAAGTTTGAAATGAAGACGGAGAGACTGGAGAAAGTGATCTGGAACCATTCGGAAAACTTACAAGTTGGAGAGAATGAAGAAAGTTGTCTGACTGAGGGTAATAGCAAACTGAGAACCCGGAGAGGGGAGTTTGCGGAGGTGAAGAAATTACAGACGCATCTCAGCAGAGAGAAGCGGAAGCTTGAAGGGAACCTGAAGATGACCATCGACAGTTCAAATGAAGTGCAAAACCTGAAAGTTGATCTGGAAGAAGTCATGAGGAAGAAAAAGCTGGAGAGAAGTGCAGTGAATACTGAACAGGAAGCTGAAGAGACTGCAGGAGCAGTGCAGGCCACGTGTTTCCGTTTGGAGAAGATCGAACAGCAGCTACCGATCACAGGAATGAGGAAGAATACAGATTCGATGGATGATGTGCTGGATGTGTGGTACATGCTGCCTTTTGCTGACTTTCCCTCGATTGAGGAAGAGACCTTTGGCCCTTCTCCCATTGAGTCAGGTGTAGCGGGGAGGGTTAGCTGTGTGCAGTGTGGGTTGAGAGAGGAGTTGGTAGTGGGCCCAAGGTATCCCCAGTTGTGTCCGAGCCTGAAGGGTTTAGGTGAGGGGGTACGGAGGCCTCAGAAGGGTTAGGGAACTCCCAGATAGTTGGCCTAAGTAGCGCCTGAGGAACAGGGCGTGAGGGTTACTGTGTGGGGAGGAGATGTCACTGTTTGTGCTTGGGTTACGGTGTGTTGGCAGGAAAGGTGGCGAGTTATTTAGTAGTCATGAGGACATGACTTTTATTTGGTGGAGGGAGAGTGTAAAGAGGGTTTCTTCTTTTTTGTTAACTAGCAGGAATGCTAATTTACTGATAACGAGAATGGTATTCCTTTGTAAACCAAATGGGGATTAATGTTCTTTCTTCTGAGTCTGTAAGCTTTTGTTGACGGGCTTTTGGGCAGATCGGTGCGAGGGGGTCAAGAGAGAGGACGCAATGCTCTAAGCTGGGCGAGGATCGGACCCCAAAGGGGGGTCCGAGGCCGGGAGATTCTTCGGGGGGGGGGGGATGAAGCTAGATGTGCTTGGTTGACCACTCGGAGGGTCCTGAGCTGTTTGGAGAGTCCGAGGAGTTTGGAGGGTCCTGAGCTGCTAGTCGAGGAGTTCGGAGGGGATCGAATGGTGGCCAGAAGACTTCAGAAATTGAGCTCCAACGGTTGTGCACGAAGTGGTTTGGACTTTGATAAGTTTGGCGCCTTTTCTTTAATTTTCTCTTCATATATACTGTATCGTTATTAATCACTTAGTTATAGTAACCTTTATAAATTGTACTCATTTAATCGCATATGGTGTACTGTCTGGTTTTGGGCGAGGCGGGGACATCACACAGCATCCACACCAGCTGATTACCCAGTTTGGTGGGGCCGAAGGCTGCTCCCCCTAGACAAGAACGAGCTGAGCGAACCTGAGGCGACCCAGGGGGTTACACTAGTTTTGTATTTTGGACCAGTTTTATTTTAGAACTTTGGATTCAGTCTGTTGCGTTTTTTGGAATTGCTTGCTTGTTCCTTTTAGGCTTCTGTTTTTGTAATATTGAAAAAAAGGCCTGGCATTCTGATTTGGATTGTTGCCTTTGTTTTGGAACTGTGCTACACAGACAAAGTATCCAGCAAAGTATCTGTTTGAATTTTCATTCTGGCCTCCCGTGTGATCTCTGCATCTGGGTTCATTTCTCACACATTTCCTTGGGTACAGTGGTAAGGTTCCGGACCGCCATGCCGAAGAGAAAAGTTCAAGCCCAGACACAGCTGACCCTCACCTCCTGCAGGTTTTAAAATTAAACGGAGTTATGATGTGAGGCAGAAGATTTTTTGTCAAGATAATGTCCTCCTCTACAATTGCTTCGTCAACATTCTCCTACCCTCGGCAGGAGGTATGGGAGCCTTACGTCCCACACTACAGGTTCATGAACACTAATCACCCTATAGACATCAGGCTCCTGAACTAGCATGGATAATTTCACTCACCTCAGCATGGAACTGATTCCACAGCCTACAGACTCACTTTCTAGGCTCCGCAACTCATATACATGGTATTATTTATTTACTTACAGAATTTGTCTTCTTTTGCACGTTGGTTGGTTGTCAGTCTTTCTTTATGTATAGATTTTCGTTAACTCTATTGTATATATTTTCCTGTAAATCCCTGCAAGAGGATGAATCTGAAGGTAATATTTGGTAACATTAGAAAGCTTTTGACAAGAACAGGCCATTCAGCCCAACAAAGCTTGCTAAATTCCTATTCACATAGTGTATTGAAATAACTATCAAAGTTAGATTTATAAGTTTCTCAGGTACTTCTCTCAACTACACAACTAGGTAGTTTGTTCCATGTGTCCACAACTCACTGTTAAAGAAATGCTTCCTGATGTTAGTGTGAAATCTCCCTTTAACCAGTGTCCATCTATGGCCCCATATCCTTGTTGATGGATTAATTTTGAAGTAGTAATTGGCATCCACTTTACTTCTACCCTTAATGAACACTTCTATCGTGTCCCCTCTCATTCTAAGTCTACTTAGGTAAAAGATTTAATTCTTTCAATCTTTCTTCATACCTGGGATGAGACTAGTCACCCTTCTCTGTACTCTCTTCAGTGCCTTCACATCCCTCACATGATATGGAGACCAAAATTGTACACAGTATTCAACGTGTGACCTCACAAGTGCATTATACAATTTAAAGACAATACCTCATGACTTGAGCTCCACTGAGAGAATTATTTAGCCCAAGGTTCTATTAGTGTTCCTAATCACTTCTGTGCATTGTCTAGATGTTGGTAGTGATCAGTCTACCAGAACATCCAAATCCTTCTCATCAAGTGCACTTTCTAACTCAAGATCCCCCATTATATATTTATGTCTAATATTTCTACTTCCTATATATAATACTTTACATTAAATTTCATCTGCCGTTTATCTGTTCATGCCTGGATTTTCGTTAGATCTAACTGAATTGATTTTGCTGCCTGAATGTTATCAGCCCGTTCCCCCTAATTTTGTATCATCAGCAAACTTTACTAGTTTATTTGTTATGTGACTATCCATATCATCAATCTAAATAAGAAGTAGCAGCGGCCCCAAAGTTGATCCTTGTGGATCCCACTTTTAACATCTTCTTGATGTGAAACTTATCCTCTCACCATAACTCATTGTTTTCTATTTGTGAGCCAATTCTGCACCTATCTGCACACCTTATCCTGAATCCCTACCTCCTGTAATTGGATTATGTACTTTGATAATAAATTTACTTTGACTTTGAATATTGGCCGTGTAATGGCCATTCTGTTTATGTAGAGCACCAGTTGTTCACAGATGACACAGCCATGCCTGTCCCAGCCCATTAGATACTAGTAGCTCTGATTATGCCGCATCTATTTCTGCAAGAGTGGAAAGTGCAGGCGTTTAATAATTTTGGGTGATATTACTGTTAAGGTTAAACAGCAGGAAGTATATGGAAGGTGCGAGATGTACGGATGCATCAACTTACTGTATGAGGGTATAAAAGTTGTTGGTTGGTGAGCAGTTGGAGAGGGGGTGAAGTGGAACAAAGATCTGAGGCAAGTGGATATGGCAGCTGAAGGTGGGTTCAGAAATCTTGACTATGTATGAGGCCATGAAACTATTTGTGAGATGGCACCCAGACCCTCAGGCTTGACCGCCTTGCTTACTTCCTCCCTAACCCTTCACACCAAGTTATGGGCACCTTTTGGAAATGCACATTCATATAGCCAACTGGAAAATATGCACACTGTAGTCATCTTGATGCAGTGAGAGAGATTAGGGACCTATTTCGGGACAGTATTGTCCAACCCTTCAGGATCATTCTTACATAATTTCTTCCTACATCACATCCTAACTATGGAATAAAAAGAGAAGGAGGTGTGTTCAGAACACATAAAGAACAGAAGACTACTAATCTCCATGACTACCTCCGCTGATACACCTATGCACCAAAAAAATAGCTTGCTGGACTCTCTGTGTAGATGAAAGTGCCTGAGCTCATAGACGAGTGCTTGAGTTACCCTATTCTTCAGCAGCTTTGTCAACATGAGCTCTTTGCAAGAGCCTAATACTCTGTCATTATTATTATTCTGCGTATTACTTTAATTACCATGATAGGGCATCCTTTGATCTGTCGAAGTGAAGTGAAGCCAAATTTAGAAAGCGAACAGCAAAGAGTTACATGCACTTGGAGAAATGAAAATTTCACATTCCCTTTCTGAAATATAAGAGGCAGCATGCCTGCCAATCACCCTTTTGCAGGCAGATACCCCTAATTTGAGTAGTGGGGATTGGTAACTTTAACATTTGTCTCACATGGCTTATACACGGGGCTTTAGCCATACAGGGTGCCACTGCACCCTACAGTGTTACTGGATACAGTGTAAGTGACACAAAGCATGATGGCAATATTCATATAAGGCACAACTAAAGACTTAGCTCTACCATGGAGTTAATGGAGCATGTACTGTATTCTGAACTTTTGAACTTTAGAAGTAGTAATTAATCCTTCTGAGCTACATTGCAGTTCACAGTTACTCCGGGCTGTGTTTGCAAGCCACATCAGAATTCTGTCTTGGACAGTACTTTGCTAATTAGACTGCATAAATAGGATATAAAGTTCAAACTAAACGGATGATCAAAGTACATGTGTCAGCATAAACCTGTACAACCCTGAGATTCATTTTCTTGTAGGCAATCACAGTAAATACATGAAAGACAACAGAATCAAAGAAAGACTGCACTCAGTAGGACAGACAAGCAAGCAATGTGCAAAATCAATAAACTGTGCAAATAAAAAAAGAAAGAAAAAATAATAAATAAATAAACAGTAAGTATTGAGAACATGAAATGGAGTTTTGGGAAGAGTTAAGTGATGGGGCGAGTGAAGTTATCCTGTCTGGTTCAAAATCCTGAAGGTTGAGGGATAATAATTATTCCTGAATCTGATGGTGTGGGTCCTGAGACTCCTGATGGTGTATATTATATGCTGTTAGGCACTGTGCATCTTCAGGGTCAGGCACCCCCCAGGGGTGTGTCCTCTCTCCACTGCTGTTCTCCCTCTACACCAATGACTGCACCTCCTCCAACCCCTATGTGAAGCTTTTGAAGTTTGCAGACGACACCACCGTCATCGGACTCATCCAGAACAGCGATGAGTCTGCATATCGACAGCAGGTGGACCAACTGGCGCTCTGGTGCAGTCGGAACAATCTGGAGCTGAACACGCTCAAGACAAAGGAGATGATAGTGGATTTCAGGAGATATCCCCCCGTTATGTCCCCCCTCACAGTCCTCAGCAGCCCTGTGTCCACCGTGGAGAACTTCAGGTTCCTGGGAACCACCATCTCTCAGGATCTGAAGTGGGAGCAGAACATCAGCTCCATCCTGAAGAAGGCCCAGCAGCGGATGTACTTCCTGCGGCTCTTGAGGAAACATGGTCTGCCTCAGGAATTGCTGCTGCAGTTCTACACTGCAGTCATTGAGTCTGTCCTGTGCACCTCCATCACTGTGTGGTTTGGAGCCGCCACCAAGCAGGATAGAACCAGACTACAGCGCACAGTGAAGACTGCCGAGCGCATCATTGGAGCCTCCTTGCCCTCTATCGTGGACCTGTACTCTTCCAGGTTGAAGAAGAAGGCGGGGAACATCATAAAGGACTCCTTCCATCCTGCGCATGGACTGTTTGAACTGCTTCCGTCTGGTAGGCGCTTCAGATCCCTCCAGACTAAGACTAATAGGCACTGGAGAAGTTTTTTCCCTACTGCGGTCACTTTGCTGAACAGTTAACTGTCGGCTAACTATTACTTGGATTGCACTACCTGTATGTATAATCTATATTTTCATTTATATTTATCATCATTATTGTTATGAGCAGAGAGACAACATCTGCCGGAAGTAAATTCCTTGTATGTGCACAGGTACTTGGCGATTAAAGTCTGATTCTGATTGAGCACTAATGCTTCAGAAACATGGAAGTCCAGGAACAAAAATTGAGAACTTTGTGCAACTCATAATAAGTTCAAATTTTCAGTTGTGATGAATTATTTTCATTGAAAGTTGATTGCATAATTGATGAAAACAGGGCACAACATAACACGACCGCCTTGCTGCATTCACATCAGGAGTGTGCTCCAGGTGAATTGACAAAGGAGCCTAACATTTTCTACAGGGTTCCTGCAGGGAAATGGGCTGGTCAAAGCAATGCAGAGATTAGAGTCACATCCAATCATCATTTACTTGTTGCTTTGGGAGTGCTTCACTTCAGCACAACATAGAATATGAGGTTGCATAGTCCTGAAATGGATTGTATGTTTGGCAATTGTTAGTGTGATTATGCTGTTTTTATGAGAACATGGCACTCCAATCAATTTGCAACAGCAAAAAATGTTAACGAAGTACATTTGAATATGAAAAAATCCTGAAATGTGAATTCATGTGTCACAATTTTATTTGTGTAATAATCATTTATGAATTAAGCAGGGCTGATTTTCTAATTTGCTTAATCAGTAATTATAATTAAGAATTTTCTTGGGATATAATTAACATATGAACAAAATTGTTTAATATGGCATTACCTAGTTTTTAAAATTCCTTTCATTTTACTTGTAAATGGAATAATGCAATGAATTCATTAACATCCTATTCATAATCACACAATTTATCCGCTCCAGAATTTCAAGATAAAAATTGAATTATCACATGCTAAATCACAAAGAGAGCCTGTTTGACCCAAGAATTCAGGACAGAATTCAACCTACACATCAGCCACCTTGTCTAGATGCCCCCCACCCCCGATCTTCTCATAATATCAGTTATCCAGTATAATTTTCTAGAAGATTTCAAGGCCTGTGCTACAGAAGTCTCTTTCAACAGAGAAGTTTATGATTTAACCAATATTTTTGAAATATTGTCACTGTTTGAAAAGGCAATTGAATCATTAATCATATTTTACAATATCAGGATCCTTTAATGTATTTGGATATTTAGTAATTTATAGAATGTGGCCAGCACTTACTGTCTATCTGTTGTAACATGTGAGACTGTGGTAAGGAACCATCTTCTTGAATTGCTGCAGTTTTTCTGACGTAGGTACTCCCATGGTATTGTTCAGTGACAAGTTGAAGGGTCTTTGATGTATTTCCATCTTAGGATGAAGTACAACTTGGAGAGAAGGCTGTTGTCCTTGTTGTCGTGGGCTTTTAGAGTTACTGAGAGAAAAAAATGCAGTGTTTTTTTGTAAATAGAACACATTGCAACTATAATGCAACATCAGTGGAGGAAGTGAATATTTAGGGTCAAGAAGCAGGCAAGCAGATCGCTTTAGCCTGCATAGTTTCTTGATGTTGTTGGATGTATGTTCAGTCATTTTTGGACCTGACTATTTCCAGTGAAGCAACACATATAACAGTGAAAGTGAAAGTCCCACACTTCAATTATTCTTCCCAGATTATATTGCATTCAAGGTTGAAAAAAAGAGAACCTAGTTTCAAATTACTAAATATAATTGGCATAACTATTTAAGATGTTCATAGAGCCAGAGTTATGGAGACCATCGAGATCCCATTTACACCAATCCTGTAATAATCCCATTTTTTTCATTCTCCCCACATTCCTACGAACTTCCTGTAAGTTCAATCACTCACCTGAACACTGGATAAAGTCAATCTACCAGCTAGTGTACTCTTGGAAGCTGGACAAAACCAGATGTTACAAAAGAAACCCATGCAGTCACAAGCACAAAACATTAAACTCATTCAAAGGAAGGCACAGAAGTCCAAAATGCGGGTGTAATTTCATCTCTATTTTAAGTGAGGCGCATATGATGATGTATGCAACTAATGTACTTATACATATAAACCACAATTAATTAAACAACCAAGAATGCTTAATCAAGCAACATATATACAAGATTACTCAAATATTATTGAAACACTAAATATACAATCTCCCTGCTTAGCTACAAACTTCAACTCAAAAGAGAATGCATCTCAACAAGATACACAGTATATAATACAATTATTATTTACAGACATCCACAGCATAGCAAGTTTTAAATTGTCCCATTCAGGCTTAATAATTGCTGTGGAGCTTTCTTACTCTTGTGGGATAACATCCTTCCTGACAAGGGGGTTACTCTCCTTGACAAATGAGACTTGTGGCTGTGAAACAGTTTCAGGTTCTGAGACCTCCTCTGTGCTGATAGTAGGAGTTGACTCTGACACTGCAGGAAGTGGTTCTGATAGCAGTAGTGAACTTTTCATTCTACCAATTGAATCTGCTTTCCCCAACTGATCCATATGTCATCTTCAGTTGATATCAGACACCATCTCCACTTTGTAGGAGACTCACTTTCATTCTAAATGCTATTTGTTTACTTTTATTGTTTGCATGATTTGTTTTCTTTCTCACTCTGCTCATTGGGTGTATCCTGTTTTTTTTTAATGGGCTCTTTTGGGCTTTGTTTTGTGGCTGCCTGTAAGGAGATACATCTCAAGGTTGTACAATGTATACATACTTTGATAATAAATGTACTTTGAACTTTAAGAATGTAATGTAAACTCCACAGACAGCATCCAGGATCAGGTTCGGAACTAAGACTCTGGTGCTGTTTCAGCATAGTGTTTTGGAATTTTATAACAAGAGTGACAATAGGGAAGACAAAATGCAGAGACAGTTTGCCTACTTCTTTCCCATTAGTTAAAAGTTACGAAAATACACAGTAAAAAAAAGTCTTAATGAGTTGAAACAAGTGGAATGTAGTTTTGAATGGTTTAGTGCTGTCATTCCAAGTAATTTAGACTTCAGACAATCCCTAGAGGGTTGACATTGGGGGGGGGGGGGGGGGGTGTGAGTGGAGCCAGTAGTCAATAATCAATTTTATTGTATATGCACCGGTGCATTGAAAAACTTCTTGGCAATAGCATCACAGGCACATAGCATCATATAAGCAGCATTCAAAGAAGAACATAATTTAAGCATAAATTATTCCCAATTTTTACAAGAAAGAACACAATTAGAACAGAAGAAACATAAAGTGCTCTTCTGACTAAAGATTCTCAACCCCCACAGTGAGTCAATTAACATAAGAACAAATTTAAATTTTCCAAGTCTTCAGGTAACTAATGGCCTAGATACATTTGGAACCATTGGCACCCAAGGGAATACATTATTCTCTTTTAACTTGATTTAAATTGAGTAAATGGGACTTAATTGTGTTTGTAATGGAGTAGAACCTGGGCACTGCTTAAGAAGTTTATTGGTCCCACTGATGATCAAAACAAAGCACTTACGGGCTTTGCATTTTATTTGCCACTTTCAGTTGGTGCTTTTGCATTTATTCAATAAATGCAAAGACTTATTTTGTTAGTTATAATTGCACATATTGTAATTCTGCCAGTGGATCTGCAAAGTATAGTGAATCATAAAATCAGGCAAACCTAAATGCATGCCTAGAAAAAACTTCATATGTTGCCTTCCTTTATCTCCTGGTCATTGAGATGGGAAATGCTCCATAACCTTTTCCAAATTGAGACATGTTAGCTTTATTAAACTTGCTGAATATTTGATTCCTCAAACACATTCTTGTTAAATATAAGGCAGCAGCATCTGTTACAATTGTACAAGGTTGTGCCAAGGGTACAGTTTTGGACACTACACTGAAGAAGGAACATGGTAGCAAGAGAGAAAGTACAGAAGAGATTCATCAGAATGTTGCCTAGAATTGAGGGCTGCAGTTAAAGGAGAGATAGGATAGGATAGGTTGGTTCTCACTGAAATGCAGCAGATAGATGGGTAACCATAAAGAGGGTTGCCAATTTATAAGGGGTGTAGATACAAGGGATAGTTAGAATTTTTTTCCCAGGGCACTCACTGGCAAACAGAGATAATAATGACAGTTGAACTGATTCCACTTGTGTTCAGGACAACCCAAAAGAAATAGGGATATTGGGAATTTTTTCCTTTTAAAAAGATCTTCAGTGTGTGTTGGATCCGATGGTTTAATTGTCAGTTTTAATTATCTGCTTGTATTTTAAGTCATTCTTATAAGCATGCAATGGTTTAATATGTTTCCTAGTGGTTGCAGTATGTATATGCAGTTGTTCAATGTGTCTCCTAGACACATGTTGATGTGTCTCCTAGTTATGTTGATATAATTCTGGGAATTTCTTGAAGGTTTGAATAAGACCTTTAAGACCAGAAGACCATGAGACCCAGAAGCAGAGTTAGGCCATTCAGCCCATCAAGTCCTTTATGCCATTTCATCATGGCTAACCCTGACCCCATACCCCTGCCTTCTCACCATAGCCCTGGATGCCCCGACCAATCAGGAATCTATAAACTTCTGCTTTGAATGTATGCATGGAAATAGCCTCCACTGCAGTCTGTGGCAGAGCATTTCACAGATACACTACTCTTTGGCTAAAAAATTTCCTCCTTACCTCTTCACATCCACCTTATCTAGTTCTTTCAACATGTGGTAGGTTTCAATGAGATCCCCATGCATTCTTCTAAATTCCAGTGATTACAGGCCCAAAACCCTCCTGTATGTTAACCCTTTCATTCCTAGACTCATCACCATGAACCTCTTCCAGACTGTCTCCAAAGACAACATATCCTTTCTGAGATATGGGGCCCAGAACTGTTGACAATACTCCAAGTGCAGCCTGACTGGTGTCTTATGAAGGCTCAATATTAATTCTTTGCTTTTTTATTCTACTCCCCTTGAAGTAAATGCCAACATTGCATTTGCCTTCTTTACCGCAGACTCAACCTGTAAATTAACCTTCTGGGAGTCTTGTATAAGGATTCTTAAGTCCCTCTACATCTCTGATGTTTGAACCTTCTCCCCAATTAGATAATAGTCCGCACTATTGTTCCTTTTACCAAAATGCATTATCATACATTTCCCAATGCTGTATTCCATCTGCCACTTTTTTGCCTATTCTTCCAATTTTTCTAATTCCTGCTGCAATCACATTGCTTCCTCAGCACCACCTACCCCTCCACCTATCTTTGTATCATCTTGAAACTTTGCCACAAAGCCATCAATTCCATTATCCAAATCTTTGATAAACAATGTGAAAAGTAGCAGTCCCAATACTGACCCCTGTGTAACACCACTAGTCACTGGCAGCCAACCAGAAAAGGCCACCTTATTCCCACTCACTGCCTCCTGTCTGTCAGCCATTCCTTTATCCCTGCCAGTATATTTCCTGTAACACCGTAGGATTTTATCTTGTTAAGCAGCCTCATGTGAGATGCCTTATCAAATGACTTCAGAAAATCCAAGTAAATGACATCTACTGCCTCTCCTTTTTCCACCCTGCTTGTTACTTCCTCAAAGAACTCTAACAGATTTGTCAGGCAAGATTTCCCTACACAGAAACCATGCTAACTTTGATTTATTTTATCATGAGTCTCCAAGTACCCAAAAAATTGTCCTTAATAAATAGACTCCAACACTTACCCAACCACTAATGTTAGGGTAAATTTCCTTTCTTTTGCCTTCTTTCCTCCTTAAAGAGTAGAGTGACATTTTCAATTTTCCAGTCCTTCAGGACCATGCCAGGATCAAGTGATTTTTGAAAGATCATGATCAATGCATCTGTTATCTCTTCAGCAACCTCTGTCAAGACTCTGGGATGTAGTCCATCTGGTCCACCTTAAGACCTTTGAGTTGGCTTAGCACTTTTTCCTTTGTAATAGCAATAGCACTCACTCCTGCTCCCTGACACACACAGACCCCTGGCTAGTGTCTTCCACAGTAAAGACTGAAGCAATGTACTTACTAAGTTTATCTGTCATTTCTTTGCCCCCATTGCTACCTCACCAACATCATTTTCCAGGATCCAATATCAACTTATAAACTCTTATCTCCCTTTTATTACTTATATAACTGAAAAAAACTTTTAGCATTTTGTTTTATATCACCATCTATTTGCCCTAATATTTCATCGTTTCCTTTCTTATAGTTTTTTTAGTTGCCTCTTGGAGTTTAAAAGCTTCCCATCATCCAACTTCGCACTCACTTTTGCTACTTTATGTGCCCTTTCCTTGGCTTTTATATAGTTGTTAATTTCCCTTGTCAGCCACAGTTGCCTACCTCGGCCATTTGAGAATAACTTCTTCTGTGGGACATATCTATCCTGTGCCTTGTGAACTATTCCCAGAAATTTCAGCCACCTCTGTTCTGCCATCATCCCCGCCAGTATTTCCCTCCAATCCACCTAGGCAAGCTCCTCTCTCATGTCTCTGTAATTCCCTTCATTCCATTTCAATAATAATATATGTGACTTATGCTTCTCCCTCTCAAATTGCAGTATGATTTCAATCACATTATGATCACTGCCTCCTAAGGGTTCCTTTACATTAAGCTCACTAATAAAATCTGGGTTATTACACAACACCCAATCTAAGATAGCCTTTCCGCGACTAGGCTCGAGCGTGACCTGCTCTGAAAAGCCATCTCATAGGCATTCAACATATTGCCTCTCTTGCAATCCGATACCAACCTGATTTTCTTAATCCCCTTGCATATTAAGCTTCTCCCATTACAATTGTGGCATTACCCTTATTGCAAGCCCTTTCCAGCTCCTTTTGCAATCTCAACCCCACATCTTGGCTACTATTTGGAGGCCTATATTTGATTCCCATAATGGATTTTTACCTTTGCAGTTTCTTAACCCTATCCACAAAGATTCAATATTCTCTGACCCTATGTCACCTCTTTATAAAGATGGAATTCCATCTCTTATCAATAGAGCCACACCACAACCTAGGTCATCCTGCCTGTTCTTTCGATCCAAAGTACATCCTTTGATGTTAAACTCGAAATTCCCAACCAGATTTCTCACTGGTTGACTCTTATCTATGAATTTGAATGGAATTTTCCTCATCTTTATAATATAAAAAAGCTGACCACGAGGCCAAAGCTCATCTATGTTTGTAGATCTTTTGACTCTCCATCCCTTTAAATAATAGACCTCTCTCACTGTCTGTTTTCAACTCTCTGTTTATTTTATTAACACTTAATAAAATGATCATGAGGCAACAAATTTTGCGCCTCTTCCCTGACTTCTGAAAGAACCTTGGATGAAAATATCAGAATCCAACAATTGGCATAGTTGGCAGGATATTTTGAACTTTAAGTACTTGAAACAATCACAGACAAAGTGGAGTTTTTCAGCACCAGAACAAAGGGGGTACAAACTTCCTTTGTTTAAGTTTGAGAGGAAAACTAGTTCTGATTTCAATATGATCAGATGGAAATCAGGATTGAGGACCAGTACATTGCCATTAAAATAAACAGATCTGTAAAAGTATCAGTTTCATTTGCAGGACAATTTATTTTGCTTGCACAGCGATCTGTTTTGGTTAGATGGCAATCAATTTGCTACTTAGTAAAATACACATTGCACAAACCAACGGTTGCATCCAGTAATTGAGTTACAGGATGACCCATTGGTCAAGGGATAATATTTTGGTCACAGGACAACCCACAGTTGCAATCTATGTACTTTTTATTACTTTGAAAATAGTCTCAAAATATTACAAATTACTGGATGCAGATGAAATATAACAATGAGATAAGTTTTTTTAAGATTTGGAAAATTGTTGAGGGAAAGGAAAAACCTGGAATGGCACTTACTGATTAAGAGATAAGACTGTGTAGTCGGTTTAATTGAATGTGCGAGGAAATGAAAGAGTTAATGAGGCAAATAAAGACTTTTATAAAGAACTACAAAACAGCATGATAGAGATAGTAAAAAGTCTAAAGAGCATTATCTTTGCATTAACCGAATGAGCAAAAGAACAACAAAGCAATTTAATCAAAGTGCATGTATGAAGCTCAAAGGCAAACTAAAACAAGGAGAAACTGTATAGGGTCTTCAAAGGGCTAGTCCTGTTAGTGATGCTGCTTCTGGTGCTCCACCCTGGGAAATACCACCTACATCAAATGGTCCCCCAAGTCAGCGACACCTTTAAACTCTGAAGAATTACAGCCTACATCAGACATTCTCCCGATACAGCACCTCTATCGGAACTCTGAAGAATTACAGGATGGACATGACATCGATAGCAGCCCCTAGCAACTCAAGTGAAGATGACAGGCTTGAAACAATAAGACAAAGTTATGTCACAGCTTGCTCCAATAAAGAAAGGGGAGTAAGGACACATAGGCTGATGATGAAGCCTTTACTGATCAATGTATTGACAAGCTAATGGCAGATCCATCAATTATTGTTCAACCACTCAACATTCTGCTGAAAGCAGTAAGTGCTCAGACAACCCCATGACTCTTAATGAAAAACAACTGAAAGTGTGTTTAAAGTGACATTGTGCACTGCACCTGCATTAAGGATCCCTACTACAGGTGAACCACTTACCCTGTAGGTCAATGGGAAACTCTGATCAAAGACCATATTCCTAGGTGGGGATTGCCATGTCACATCAACTCTGAGCAAGGAACACATTTCACTGACAGTGTTTGTCAGGAATTATGTCGAGTAATGAATGTTCATTAGTCTTATCATTGTCCACATCACCCAGAGTCATCAGAATAAGTTAAATAAATGAATGGAATCATCAAGCAACAACCAAGTATCATGAAGAATGCATAACAACGGCTTATGGGTCTTCTTATGACTTTGTGTAGCAACAGAACAACCACAAACAAGAAAACCACATTAAGTCCATTCGAGGTCTAACAATATGTCACTGCTGGGAGCTCTCAATCTCAAAGAGGTGCTTTATGGCAGACAGTTCAGTTAACTATTGTGTGGAATTAACTCAAGCTGTACAGGCTACTGCCCCTTGGAGTGATCTAGAGGGAGGACAAACCTTGATTCCTGGTGAGTAAGTGAATAAGAAACCATATAAGAAACCACTGGGAGATGGATGGAAAGTTCCTTGTCAAGTGTTGTTAGTTACCAACTCAGCAGAGAAAGTAGAAGTTAGAAGTAAGTGGATACTCATCAGCCATTGGAAATGAGCTGAAGATGTATCCAAAAGGACAGCGAGCACAATGGTGAATGTGCTAGTAACCTCTTGGCCACAATTCCTAAACTGCTAGGCTACATAATCACTAAGCAGCCAGAAGAATTCAAGCATGTCGACAACTGTGGACAGTATTAAATTTATTATAATATTATTTATTTTTGTTATAGTTTTGCCAATTTCTCCTAATTATATTGTGCCAGTTGAGATGACTCATAATGTATAATTGCAAGTATCACATGAATTTGCTAATGCTGTTAATGCCTTTAGCTGTTGGCTGTGTCAACATACAGCGCACATTTCAAAATATGCAGCAATGCTAGGGATTCCTGCAGATCTAGAACATGCACCCTCTCTATTAAACATTTCAGCAATGGTGATGTTGACATTATGCCTATGATTTGTTATTCTCGTGAGAGACATAAATATAGGATGATCATGTCCCCCAAGCGCTGTCTTAAACTAGATAATATATGTAAATATAATCAGCATGATTTAAGGACATATCATATTGTCTTATCTTGGGATATATCTACAGTACATCAAATGTTCATAACAAAGCTATTAAACCTTTTCATGTCTTTGCTATAAAGGCCTCCTAATGCTTGAGTTCAGAAAGCATTCCAGTAGGGCGTAGTTCATACAATTACAAGTTGCATTGGCCTAAATGGAGTAATGACTCTGGCATTTTCATTGACATCAAAACTATTACAATCCAACAAATCTCCTGTCAAGTAATAACAAATTGTCTAAGTTCATGGAACAATATGTCCTTTATGTGCAGAAATGGAGCCTACACCTTTCTTTCATGTAATTGGTTAGGTGCTTGTTATTGAGGGTATGTTTTTCCCACCATGAAACATATGCACACTTTACTCCAGAAGTAAACAAGACATTTCAGAAGGAGATTGTTTTGCGTTAATTTTATTCCCATTTTATAGTGTTTCAAAGAGAATAAAAGAAATTGAAAATCTTGCTGCAGCCTCAGAAAGAGTAAGAAATGACAAACTGCTGCTTCCTTAGGGAAAGTAACAACAGAAATGGTTGCGATGTGTAAGATGGTTCTTCAAAGTTGTAAGACATTAGATGTTCTCTCAGCAGTTAAAGGGGTAACATACGCAGTTATAGGCAAGGAGTATTGTACTTCCATATCTGACGAGTCTGAAGACATGACTAATTCGATTAATCATATTTGTAAGGAAGCAGCTAAAATACATCAATCTGACGGGTGGGATTTCTTTGACTGGATACATTTAAGTCTCAGAAGATGGGGCTGCTCAATATTAGGAATCATATTATTCATACTAATATGCCTTATCATAATTTATATCTTTTTTGCTTGTTTAAATGCAATCATTAATAGAATAGTTCAAACTCGCATAAGTGTGCCTACTAATCTGCATAATCTTGACATAATCCTAAGAATACTTTGAAGAATATATACTCTTTGATAATTCTTAACAAGAATTATTGATTATTTGATTCTTAACATAGATACCACAAGATTTTTGCCTCTGAATTTTCAGATATAATGCTTCTAAGCATGTAATTTAGAATGAGGTGGGGCATTGTTGGATCCAACTGTTTATAATTTTAATTGTAATTTTATTTGCAGTTTAACATTTAATTATCTGTTTGTATTTGAAGTAATTCTTATATACACATAATATCATTGCTAGTAGCCACAGTATGTATATGCAGTTATTCAGTGTGTTCCTTAGTGGTTATATTGGATAATTCTGGGAATTTCTGGAAACTTGGTTATTTGAAAATGGGCTTTATCATTGGTTGACTCTTATCTATGAATTTGAATGGAGTTTTCCTTAGCTAAATGAGGGTATTATCTATGAGGCTAGGGCAATGGATGTGGTCTTCATGGAGTTTAGCAAGGCATTTAACAAAGTCCCTCATGAGAGACTCATCAAGAAAGTCATGAGGTATGGGATAAGTGGAACCTTGGCTGCTTGAATAAAAAATTGGCTTGAAGGAAGAAAACAGAGGGTAGTTGTGGAAGGAAAGTATTCTGCCTGGAGATCGGTGCCTAGTGGAGTGCCACAGGAATCTGTCCTGGTACCCCTGCTATTTGTGATTTCTATAAATGACCGGGATGTAGAGGCGGAAGGATGGGTGAGTAAGTTTGTGGATGACACGAAGATTGGAGGAGTTGTGGATGGAGCTGCAGGTTGTTGAAGGTAACAAGAGGATATAGACAGGCTGCAGAGTTGGGCAGAAAAATAGCAGATGGAGTTCAATCTGGATAAGTGTGAGGTGATGCATTTTGGAAGGACAAACCAGAAGACTGAGTACAGGTTTAATGGTCAGTTACTTAAGAGTGTGGATGAACAAAGGGGCCTTGGGGTTCAAATCCATACATCCCTCAAGGTCGCTGTGCAGGTTGATAGGGTAGTTAAGAAGGTCCATGCGATGCTAGACTTCATTAACAGGGGGATTGAGTTCAAGAGTAGAGAGGTCATGTTGCAACTCTACAAAATTCTGGTGAGACCGCACTTAGAGTATTGTGTTCAATTCTGGTCACCTCATTATAGGAAGGATGTGGAAGCTATGGTGCAGAGGAGATTTACCAGGATGTTGCCTGGTTTGGAGAACAAGTCATATGATTCAAGGTTAGGAGAGCTGGGACTTTTCTCTTTGGAGTGTAGAAGAATGAGAGGGGACTTGATAGAGGTCTACAAGATTATGAGAGGCATAGATAGGGTGGATAGTCAATACCTATTTCCCAGGGCACCAATAGCAAACACCAGAGGGCATATGTACAAAATTATGGGAGGGAAGTTTAGGCGAGACATTAGGGGTAAGTTTTTTACACAGAGGGTTGTGAAATGACTTGCCAGGGATGGTGGTGGAGGCTAAAATATATAACCTTATAACAATTACAGCACTGAAACAGGCGATCTCGGCCCTTCTAGTCCGTGCCAAACACTTACTCTTACCTAGTCCCACTGGCCCACACTCAGCCCATAACCCTCCATTCCTTTCCTGTCCATATACCTATCCAATTTTACTTTAAATGACAATACAGAACCTGCCTCTACCACTTCTACTGGAAGCTCGATCCACACAGCTACCACTCTCTGAGTAAAGAAATTCCCCTCGTTACCCTTAAACTTTTGCCCCCTAGCTCTCAACTCATGTCCTCTTGTTTGAATCTCCCCTATTCTCAATGGAAAAAGCCTATCCACGTCAACTCTATCTATCCCCCTCATTATTTTAAATACCTCTATCAAGTCCCCCCTCAACCTTCTATGCTCCAAAGAATAAAGACCTAACTTGTTCAACTTTTCCCTGTAACTTAGGTGCTGAAATCCAGGTAACATTCTAGTAAATCTTCTCTATACTTTCTCTATTTTGTTGACATCTTTCCTATAATTCAGTGACCAGAACTGTACACAATACTCCAAATTCGGCCTTACCAATGCCTTGTATAATTTTAACATTACATCCCAACTCCTATACTCAATGCTCTGATTTATAAAGGCCAGCATACCAAAAGCTTTCTTCACCACTTTATCTACATGAGATTCCATCTTCAGGGAACTATGCACCATTATTCCTAGATCACTCTGTTCTACTGCATTCTTCAATGCCCTACCATTTACCATGTATGTCCTATTTGGATTATTCCTACCAAAATGTAGCACCTCACACTTATCAGCATTGAACTCCATCTGCCAATGTTCAGCCCACTTTTCAAAATCTCTCTGCAAGGTTTGAAAACTGACTTCATTATCCACAACACCATCTACCTTAGTATCATCTGCATACTTACTAATCCAATTTACCACCCCATCATCCAGATCATTAATGTATACGACAAACAACATTGGAGGCAGTACAAATCCCTGAGGCACACCACTAGTCACCGGCCTCCAACCTGACACACAGTTATCCACCACTATTCTCTGGCATCTCCCATCTAGCCACTGTTGAATCCATTTTACTACTTCAATATTAATACCTAACGATTGAACCTTCCTAACTAACCTTCTGTGCGGAAAGGCCTTACATTAGGGTTATTTAAGAGCCTCTTGCACAGGCACATGGATGAAAGAAAAATAGAAGGTTATGGGGTAGTGTGGGTTTAGTACTTTTTTTTAAAGGATTATATGGGTTGGCACAACATGGAGGGCTGAAGGGCCTGTACTGTGCTGTAATGTTCTATGGTTAAAAAAGCTGACCATGAGGCCAGAGGCCATCTTTATTCTTAGATGTTTTGACTTTCCCTCTCTTCAACTAGTAGACCTCACACTGTTTTCAACTCTCTCTTTGTTCTGTTAATGCTTAATTAAACAAGTGTGAAGTGTCAAGTTTTGTGACTCTTTCCCGACTCCTGAAAGAATTTTGGATTAAAACAACGGAATCTATCAGGGTTTTAAAATATGGCATTTATTATTCCAAACCAACTGATTTTGCCACAAAAAGAATGAGAAGCAGAACACAAGCTTAAAGGGCTGAGTCCAGGGCATCTGTAATACGGTTCCATAAGAGGATGTCATGGAGGTGAGGAGGGAGGACATGTCTTTTTGTCATATGCCTAAATGATTCTGGAAAACATCAGTTGTATAGAAGTGATAGACAGCCAAAAGTGCCCAATCCAATTTGCTGATTGGCAGCTCTTACATTAATTGCATTTAAACATGGACACAAAGGATGTTATCACAAAAATACAGACACTTCATTCTCTGTTTTCTGGGCTACTTTACCATTTAGAAGACCCTTATTTTAGATTCACAGAGTGACACAGGCTCTTTGGCACAACTTGTCCACGCTGTTCAAGGTGCTGGTCTGTGCTAATCGTACTTGTTGCATTTGGCCCACATCCCTTTAAACCTTTCATACCATCTACCTGTCTAAAAGTCTTTTAAATATTGTGACTGTACCTGCTTCCTCTGACTGCTTGAGCCATATACACACCAACCTCTGTGTGGGAAAAAAGTTGTCCCTCAAATCCCCATTAAATCATTCTCCTTTCTTCTTGAACCTTTTCTCCACTTTTGCATCCACTCTATATCTGCCCTCATAGTTCTATAAACCTCTGTGATGTCACTCCATCTGCCTCCTTCGCTCCTGGGAGAACAGAAACAACCTACCCAACCTCTCGATATAACTCAGGCCCACCAGTTCAGGTACCATTCCTGTGAATCTTTTCTGCACTCTCTCTAGCTTAATCAGGTCCTTCCTATAACAAGGCAGCAACAAATTGATCTGAACCAACTATAACATCATGTCCCGACTCCTGTACTCAATTCTTAGATTGATAAAGGCAAGCTACACATATGCCTTCTTTATCACCCTGTATCCCTTTGTCACCACTTTCTTGTGACTGTGTACCTGTAGGCTACTGATCAACAACACTCCCCATGGCCCTACCAATAATTGTGTATGTCCTGTTCCAGGTTAACTTCCCAAAATACAGCACTTTGCTCTCGCCTGAGTAAAAATATCATTCTCTCGCCTTCTTTGCTAGATCCAGTTGTTTTAGACTGCAGCTATTGAGAAGGAAGTACAGGAGCCTTAGGTCCCACACCACCAGGTTCAAGAACAGTTATTACCCTTCAACCATCAGGCTCCTGAACTAGCGTGGATAACTTTACATAGTCAGATCTGAAATGATTCCACAAGCTATGGACTCGCTTTCGGGATTCTACAACTCATGAACTACGTATTATTTATTTGGCTGTTTTCAGCCTTTGTGTGTAGTTTTTTTTATTCTATTGTATTTCTTTGTTTTGTCGTGAATGCCTGCAAGGAAATGAATTTCTTTGGTGACATGTACATACTTTGAACTTTATTTTTAATTTGTTAGTCTTCTGCTGTAAAATGGAAACAGAATCCTAGGCTTTAATTGCTCTTTGCAGTTAAGTTGCTTCATTGCCGATTTTATACTCAATTTTCCATTCATCGAGTACAACATGTGGCCTAAAGTGTAAGCAATTAAATGGTTATCAATTGCATTCAGAACAGTACAATGATGAAAGAATTATTGTAAACAATAATTAAAATGCAGTTTCCTACCAGAGGCTCCTTGAGTGTTCAGTGATTTATTATACTGGAAATTTTCAAGCTATTTGAAAAGTACACCCACAATCACATCAGCATGATCATCTACTCATGATATTCAAACTAACTCAGTGAAGTTTTCCAAGCAATGAAGGTAATAGGTGAATACATTTAATACCACAAAAGGTTTGTTGAATTTCCTTTATTTAATCTTTGTAAGGTTTATAAAAGTTACAATCTTTTGCAGCTGGAAATAATTTAACTTAATTAAACTGCAGCTGGGAATTTTGAGCTCATGAGTTGCATGGAAAACTTTCCAATGAGTCAGTTATCATTGAATTATGGGAATTAATCCAACTGAAGCAAACCATTCAGCTCATTCAGCTCATTGAATCACTGTTGTGATTCAATTTTGTCCCACAGACACATGAATATTTGCATGCTTAACTAAAGAGAAAGATTTAGAGCTGTCTAAGGAATTAAAGTTGATCAAAAATATTAGAAGATTGGGAGAAGGCAGTATGTATGTTGTTTTACAAGGATCAGTGTAATGCAGTGTATGTGTAGAGTGTTCAACCAATCTTAGTTCACTTTGTAGAAAAGCAGGAATTTCTGGTTTCTTAAGTATTATATTTTACTTAGGATTCCCATTATATCCATGTTAGTGAAAAGCAGGTTATTGATAATGATCCTTGCTGTTTGTGGAACTAAGAATGAATGCTAGTCTATTAAGTATTTCTTTTGATGTTTCCTTGTTAACAAGGTGCATAATTGCAAGTGATAAATGAGGTTTGTATTTTTCTATGATTACGTTGATTCATTGTACTAATAATTGCAGGTATTATCTTCCGAATGTATTTTCTAAATGCAACATAGAAGAATACCGGGAATTTTTGAACAGCGGTGGTGGTAGTTGTCTTTTCAATAAACCTACCCGAGTAAGTATAAGAATTGCACACATTATTTTACATTGTTTATAATAAACATCATTTTTAATTGTTTACCATCTTAGTCTTGGTTTGTAAGTGAATTCTTAGAGTCATGCTTCAATATATTTGTGAGTTATATTTTATTCTGAGAAATTTGCTTTAATAGTACAACTACACATTTGTACATACAAATATAGTCATTCAAATGTACAGTGTAATGATGCAGTAGGTACATATGCATAGTTATTATCCTTAAAAATGCAGAGGCAATTGATATCAGTAATGAAATTAGAAGAAAAGGTAATTTGTTTGTTTATTTAGGGAGGTAACAATAGTGATCTATTTGAAGTTTATGAAACTGTAACCTTATTGATAATATAGATCATAACTAACTTTTGGAATAGGAAGAGACATTGGTCAGATGCCTCTGACTAGAACATTGGACCAAGTATAGGGCAGCTTAGTAAGGAATTCCATTAATGTGGGAAAAATGAATTGAAAGTCCCCTGCTTCATGCTACCTTGCAGAGTGTCGATTCTTCCTCAAGTCTAAGCACTCACAGCTACGTAACAGAGATTTAGAGATGTCTTCTGCTCCTGTTACAAATCCCTATCCTCCCTATAGGAACATGAGGTTGTGACCGGAATCTTGTCCAAAGCACTCGGAGCCTGCATGAATTCTTGTCTTCTGTTGATGCTCCAGGAGCAATGACTCAACCCTGGAGTGGAGAAGCTGTTTATCAAGGCTTGTGTTAGATGGGCTGGAGTTTTGATGTGGGGCTTGGGGATGCATCCTGCTTGGTATAGTGAGTATTGCCATTGCTGGGGATTGGCAGTAGTTGCTCTATGCATTAACAAACCCCTAGATCCTGTGCTCTCTCTTGTCCTCTCCAGGATGGATGTGATGAAAGCTGCTGTATTACCTTCTCTCTGTTTGACTGCAATGTCTTCCCCGCCTTGGAGATTTCTTTATGCTAACAATGTCAATTGAATCTGTTACCATAGGGATATCTCTTGCACTCAAGATGCAAACAAAGGGAATGAGAGTCAGCTGCTTCCAACAGATCCAACAGCAGGATGCAACTTTGAGCCCCACAACTCATTGGCTGCACCAGTGCTGGCTTTGTTCCCCAGCCTCTCTGCATGATGCCAAGTGGAAATTCATTGCTGCTGGAGAGTCAGCAGAGAAGGGGGTTTCCCAGCATGGAGGAGGATAGTGGGGTGCTGCATGTTCCCAGCACAGCAGCATTGTCGGCTATCCATTTCTCTATTTATGCCACTCTAAGCCTTTCTGGCATTGACTCCACTAGTTTATGAGGACACTTACTGAGTGCAAAGCAAACTGCTAATGTAGTCAGGTTTCAGGGTTGGCTGAGAATTATGAAACGAACATGATGGCCTTTTCCTCTTCATTGAAACTCTTACTGCTTTGCACTAGAAATAATTGTTAGCTTCTTCGGAATTTACTGAATCAATGCTATAACTTACTAGGAAACTGAAAACTATCTCAAAATCAGCAGCACACTAGAATTTTTGAATGAGTTGTCTTGATTCCCACTTGCTACTGGACTTACTCCTTTCTTAAGCCATGTGGTTAACTGGTAGGCAACACATACCCCAAAACAAGCACAGAATACTCCATTCCAATGCAATGTCCAAAACAGGAGTGTCAAGACTCTATTGGACAATCCCAACAATGACAGACTTGGAGAGACAATATAGAATTTGCTTTGATGGTACAAATCCCTAACATGACATTTGTGGTATTGCAAAGCCTGTCTTCACACTTGCTATCTCCAATAAAATGTGTTCCTGGATGTAGACATGTGATATTGGGAAAGTGAAAGCTGGGGGCAAAGTCAAGGGATTTGTCTCCTGCTTGTCCACTCTACCTGGTAGCATAAGGGACAATGGTAAGCAATGTTACTGACAAATTAGAAAAGAAGGTAAAAAATGCACTATTTATGAAATAGATAATACTTCTGGATACATTCTGGATTTTCAGATATAATATTGAGAATATTTAGTCCTTATGATTATTGTTACATCAAGAATTGTTTCAACAATTTTCTTCAGCAATTAAAAGATATCATTTAGTTGTTTTAAAAATAGATCAGTAACAGTGATTTGGGTTACAATGAATGAATATCAGGGGTACAAAACAACAGGCGCTGCAAATCTGAAATAAAAACAGAAAATGCTGTGAACACTTAGTAGGTCAGACAGCATCCATGGAGAGAAAAAATAGGGTTTATATTTCAGATCTTGGGGCCTTTCAGTGTAACTATGTTGTCTTTTTACTAATGCAGCTTCTTGATCCTCCGGAATGTGGTAATGGATTTGTGGAGGCAGGAGAAGAATGTGATTGTGGCTCACCGACTGTGAGTAGCAAATTTGTTTATGGCTTAAAATCTGTGACTGTCACAGTAGCAGTCAATAACATTACTGTGTAAAATGGCTCCTGCAGCAACTTTGGTTTTTCATGGTGAGCCTTTTGTGTTGCTCAGACTCAGCGGTCTTGTCACATGCTTGTTCCCCTGACCTGGAACATCTGCTGATTAAATGCCAACCGTTTTACTTACTAGGAGATTCCTCCTCAGAGAGCTTGACTCCAGTTTACATACCACCAAAGGCAGATGTTAAGCAGGTACTCCATGTATCGAGTACTGTGATTAGCAAACAAGAAAACAGTCTGCCCTGATGCCTTTCAAATCATTATTGAGGACTTCAGTCAGACTTGTTTGAAGAAATCCCTGCCCAATTATCATCAACGTATCACCTGCAGCACTGGGGGTTCCAACACACTAGACCACGGTTACACTATGATTAGGAATTTCTACTGTTCCATGCCTGGACCGTATCTCAGGAAGTCTGATCACTTAGCTGTTTTCATTCAGCCTGCATACAGGCAGAGGCTAAAGAGCAAGGACAACAAAGAGGTGGTTGCCGGACGTTGAGGAGCAGCTATGGGATTAGTTCAAGCTGGTAGACTGGTCTGTGATCAAGGATTCATCAGAGGACTTGTCATGAATTTTATAAAAACAATCATACACTAGTGTGTCCCTACAACATCATTCAGTCTTAACTAACTAGAAGGCCTGGATGAACCATGAGATCAGCAATTTGCTGAGGGCCAGATCAGTGGCATTCAGGTCTGGCTACCAAGTTAAATACAAGAGGTCCAGGTATGATCTCCAGAAAACCATCTCACGTGTGAAGTGGCAATTCTAAAAGACCAAACTAGAATCACTGCGGGATGCTCGACAACTGTGACAGGGCTTGAATGCTATCACTTCCTACAAATTGAAACCAAAAGACATAGGTGCAACAAGGTTTCGCTCTCAGATGAGCTCCATGCCTTTTATACTTGCTTTGACCATCAAAACATGGAGGCACCTTCACAAAATCCCACAGCTCCTGATGAGCCTGTGATTTTGGTCTCTAAGGCTGACATGAAGGCATCCTTCAGGAGGGTGAGCCTACAGAAAGCATCCTGCCCAGATAGGGTACCTAGCTGAGAACTAAAGAACTGTGCTGATCAACTGGCTGGAATGTTCACCAATATCTTTGACATCTTTCTTTGGCAGTCTGAGATATCCACCTGCTTCCAGTAGCTTTCAGTTATACTGGTGCTTAAGAAAAACATGATAATCTGCCTGGTTGGTGGTGAAACATATCAACTATTGACTGAAAAGCAACTTGGATGTACTCCAATTTGCCTACCGTTGCAACAGGTCCAGAGTAGATGCCATTTCATTGGCTCTTCACTCAATCCTGTAACATCTGGACAGCAAAAATGCATACATCAGGTTGCCTTTTATTGACTTCAGCTCAGCATTCAGTAGTATAATTCACTCAAAACGAATAAGTTTCAAGACCTAGTCATCAAAACCTCCTTGTGCAACTGGATCCTCAATTTTCTCACTTGCAAACCCCAGTCAATTCGGATTAGCAGCAACATCTCCTCCATAATCTCCCTCAGCACAGGTGCACCACAAAGCCGTGTGTTTAGTCCTCTCCTCTACTCACTTTATACTTATGACTGTAAGGGTAAGCTCAGCTCCAATGCCATATTTATGTTTTTCGATCATACCACTGTCATCGGTTAAATCAAAGTTGGTGATGAATCTGAGTGATGCCACAACAATCTCTTACTCAATGTCAGCAAGACCAAGGATCTGTTTATTGGGTTCAGGAGGAGGAAAGTGGAGGTCTATGAGCCAGTATCCATTGGGGAATCAGAGATGAAGAGTGATAGCAACTATAAATTCATTGGTGTCATCATTTCATAAGAGCTGTCTTGGGCCCAGCACATAAGTGCCATTATGAAGAAAGCACAACAGTGCCACTACTTCCTTAGAAATTTGTAAAGATTCAGCATATCATCTAAAATTTTGATATGCTTCTATAGATGTGTAGTGGAGAGTATATTGACTGGCTGCATCATGATCTGGTTTGGAATCACCAATGCCCTTGTACAGAAAAGAAGTGGATATGGCCCAGTCCATCACGGGTAAAGCCCTGCCCACCATTGAGCACATCGACAAAGAGCACAGTCGAAGGAAAGCAACAGCCATTATCAAGGACCCCTACCATCCAGGCTATTCTCTTTTCTTGCTGGTGCTGTCAGGAAGAAGGTATAGTAGTCACAAGATCTGCACCACCAGGTTCAGGTAGAGTTATTACCCCTCAACCACCAGGCTTTGAACTGGAGGGGATAACTTCACGCACCCCATCACTGAAGTGGTCCTACAACCTGTGGACTTAGTTTCAAGGACTCATCACATGTTGTCAATATTTATTGCTTATTTATTCATTGTTGTTATTATTATTTGTATTTGCTCAGTTTGATTTTTTTTTGCACATTGGTTGTTTGTCTGTCTTGTTGGGTCCAGTCTTTCATTGATTCTATTGTGTTTCTTGTATTTACTTTGCATGTCAGGAAATGAATCTCTGGGTTGTATAGTTACGTATATGGTGACATATATTGACTTTGATAATAAATTTACTTTGAACTTTCCACACATTAAGGCATGGGTATGAAACAGTGTCATTGGAGACATGGTTGACGCTAGTCAGCAATTTCTGTTGGATTCTGCAGTTAGTTAATAATAGTGCAAAATCCCACTTGAACAGACCACTAACTACTGATGAGCATATCTACAAAATAATATATTTAATATCCTGGTGCACAATTTAAACTTATTTCTTCATCTTTTTAGGCATGTCGCCAAGAAGGGGGAAACTGTTGCGTCAAGTGCACCCTCGTGAATGATGCTGAATGCAGTAATGGACTCTGTTGTAAAGAATGTCAGGTAAAACAACATATTAATGCTGGTGATTGTGCAGTAATTCACATACATTGGAAGATTAATGTATCAATTAAATGAAATCAGAAGCCCAAAAATCTCCATGGTTTGGTCCAGTCAGTTATGGCAAAATTATGTCTAGGGGAGCCATGTTATTTATATGCGCAGTAGGGGATGAAAAGATTTGACTGAATCCCAGTATATTTGGACTGGGAAGCATATACTCCTGCAGTGGCTGCAGAAAGTATATCCTTTTGCAGGGAATGTTGGGCCAATTCACATCTCCAGTTTCTCAGGCACCACTATGAACTGAATTGGTGTCTCCCTTTCACTGCCAGTTATCACTTGAAATCTTCAAAAAGATGTCATATTTTGTAGAGTAGCAGCCTCCAGTGTAAACAACACAGCAGAGAGGCCATTTTAGAATACCCTTGCCCCTAGTCTTGTAACACAGTGTCTGTGCTCTTGTTTCCAACACACAAGAGCTTCAATCTGTAACTCTCTGGGCCCTGGTAGTGTTTGCAATCTGGGGTCACTGTAAGAACAAGAGAGTAATTTTGACACACTTTTGATTGGCTATCAGTATTTCAACATAGAACACTACAGCACAGTATAGATCCTTCTGCCAACAATGTTTGACAACCTTTTAACTTACCCCAAGATCAGTCTAACCATGCTTATCTCCCACATAGCCCTCCAGTTTTCTTTCATTTATGTGCCTTTCTAAGAGTCTCTTACATGCCCCTGAACTGTTTCTGTCATGGCCCCTGACAGTGTGCTCTATGCACCTACCACTCTGTGTAAAAAGAAACACCTCTGACATCACCTCGTACTTTCCTCCAATCTCCTTAAAATCGAGGCTTCCACTGGTCAGCGTCAACTATGGATGTTGCATTCTTGCTGTCTAGATACCCGAGCTAGTGCAGTACAATATAGAGAGCAAGCTGTTGCCCATGTAGCAAGCTCCCCTCTCTGTGCATCTGATGAACCCAGAGGAATGGCAGAGACTGGTACAGTTTGGCACCAGCAACGTCACAGAAGTTGCCAGCCAGTGGGACTCCAGCTCTAGATTTTTCCCTCGGGTCTTTAACTCCCAAAGCCTTCCCGCATGAGTCAGTATACCCGCAAGGCTGCAGAGATTTGAGATCCATTTCAGTTCTCCAAGATGAGCTGCCAACCATGGCCTATGAGCCCCATGTGCCTGAAACAACTGATTTTAAGCTGCCAGTAACCTGCTTTTGCCTCTTCTCCTGTCAGTAGAAATGGTTTTGTCGGGCTTAGTAGCTAAACTACATGTGAAGGCCAGGAGCTGGACTTGGTTGTCAGAGGCTATATGAGCTATATGCCACCAGGAGCATTGAATTAGGTGTAAGTTCCTAGTTGGATATTTGTAGGCTTCAGTTTAGTAACTTTGAAATGTGATTCAAACTCATTTTGTGAAATGACTGAAACAGCTGAGCCAGTGTCCAGTTCCTTTTTAATTAATTTGCTGTTCACTTCCAGTGTAAGCCATATTGTTAGTCTAATGTTAGTTTTCAAGGCTACCCAGTCCTATATCACTCTCATCATTATCAGATTTTTCATCAACAGCACACGTTACTGCTCTTTTTGAACTGCAACTTGACTTTTTATCTTTCACTCTTCCCTGTGCAGTCCATTTATTTTGTCTGCCCAACATGCTATTCATATAATTTGTGTCCTACTTAGCTGCATTTTTTGCAAGTTTCGCTTTAAATCTGCATTGGTTTCATGTATGTCAGCCCCTGTCACAATGGTAATGCAATTTGTTCAGCTAGGCAGGTTTTTGGTTAGACATTGCAGTTTTGTTCACGTTCACTTTCATTTCTGACTGCTACTCAATTACATCTCCATCTGCTTTTTCCATTGATATAGCAATTTCAACTGCACTTTTAAATGTCAGGAGTGTTTCAGTTTGGAGCCCTTTTTGAATGTTTTCTTGTAAGATTCCACAAATTAAACAACCTTTCTGTGCAAAATGTAAGCCCTTTACTGAGCTGACAATGCTCAGACAATTTCTTCAGTTCAGCGATATATGTTGAAATGGACTCCCCTTCCTTTTGATCCTGTTTATAAAACCTAAAGCATCTGGCAATCAACATGGTTCTGGTTTTAAAAGTTCCTGCATTACTTTTACAACTCAACAAAGCTCCTTTTGGCTGGTTTGATTGGAGCAGTCAAACTTCTAAGCAAACTGTGTGTCCTTCCAGCTAATGCACTCAGCAAAACTGGCACTTGCTTATCATTGGCTATTTAATTTGCTTCAAAATAGTGCTCAATTCATTCTGTATACATATGTGTTGTACAATCAAACGTGTCTATTTTTCCAATGTAGCCAGCCATTCCTGTTTTGTTAATTTATTATTGTTATTACCCAGTACTCACTGTTTATCTTACGACACGGAGTCGGTAACTGCAGTCGAAGGAAAAACTTTATTCGAAAACTTCAGCCTCACTTTTAAGCCTCTGTCAACCGGCCCCCCATGGCGAAGAGGCTCCAAAGCTCTGTGCTCGCAAACCCCCGTAGGCTATCTAATTGTGAGTCGGTTCGCATACGCTAGGAAATGAGCCGCCACATAACCCCCCCCCAGAACCGGCGATACACCCCCCAATGTCCACAGCCTGGGCCAGAACCTGCTTGGGAGGTCGGCCTCTGCGCCGAGGCGCCGGAAACTCGGCCGGTTGCGCCAGGTCCACATGGGCCGGCTTGAGGCGGTCCACCGTGAAAACCTCCTCCTTCCCCCCAACGTCCAGCACGAACGTGGACCCGTTGTTCCGGAGCACCGTAAACGGCCCCTCGTATGGCCGCTGCAGCGGTGGCCGATGCCCGCCCCTTCGTACAAACACAAACTTACAGTTCCGTAGGTCTTTGGGTACGCAGGTCGGGTGCCGCCCATGCTGTGAAGTGGGTATGGGGGCCAGGTTACCGAGCTTCTCGCGAAGTCTGCCCAGGACTGCAGCGGGTTCTTCCTCTTGCCCCCTCGGGGCTGGTAGGAACTCCCCGGGGACGGCCAGGGGCGCGCCGTATACCAACTCGGCCGACGAGGCGTGCAGGTCGTCCTTGGGCGCTGTGCGGATGCCGAGAAGGACCCAGGGAAGCTCGTCCGCCCAGTTGGCTCCTCGCAGGCGGGCCATGAGGGCCGACTTCAGGTGACGGTGGAAACGCTCTCTCGCCCTACCGTTCATGCCCTTTCCCAAGGGGTAGACTTTGAGGCACTGGCAGAGGCACAGCAGGTAGATGAGGAGATTCCGAGTTACAGGACTGCAGTCTCTGGTTTGCAGCTCCAGGACTTCCCCGTGGGCCCAGGTGAGAGGACCCTACTCTGTGACGTCGCCACCAACCAGCCCCGTCCGGTCGTCCCCGCAGCCTGGCGGCGACGTGTTTTCGACTCCATTCATAACTTGGCGCATCCCTCCATCCGGACAACTGTCCGGATGGTTTCCAGCAGGTTCGTTTGGCACGGACTCCGCAAACAGGTCAGTGAATGGGCCAGGACGTGCATGCACTGCCAGACGGCCAAGGTTCAGCGGCACACCAAAGCCCCACCGCAGCAGTTCCATCCCGCCCACCGGCGTTTCGACCACATTCATGTGGATATCGTGGGCCCCCTGCCAGTGTCGCGCGGAGCGCGTTACCTCCTGACTATCGTGGACCGGTTCACAAGATGGCCAGAGGCGGTCCCGCTCACCGACACCACCTCCGAATCTTGCGCCCGAGCCCTGATCGCCACCTGGATATCCCGCTTTGGTGTACCAGCCCACATTACCTCCGACAGAGGCGCCCAGTTCACCTCCAGCCTGTGGTCAGCTATGGCCAGCCTTTTGGGGACTCAGCTGCACCACACCACTGCCTACCACCCACAGTCGAACGGGCTAGTGGAGCGTTTCCACCGTCACCTGAAGTCGGCCCTCATGGCCCGCCTGCGAGGAGCCAACTGGGCGGACGAGCTTCCCTGGGTCCTTCTCGGCATCCGCACAGCGCCCGCGAACGTGGAATTGGGCTTCGGCTTGCTGGAACCATAGGTCCGGGCGCTGTGTCCAGAAACCCGGCAGTTTCAACGAAACCGCATGAACAGAGGCTGCGTCGGTCATTTCTGGTCCAAAAATCGTTTGGACCGTCGGGGTCACCAATTGTAGCGGTGTGCTACAAACAGCGCTAAAATTACGACACGGAGTCGGTAACTGCAGTCGAAGGAAAAACTTTATTCGAAAACTTCAGCCTCACTTTTAAGCCTCTGTCAACCGGCCCCCCATGGCGAAGAGGCTCCAAAGCTCTGTGCTCGCAAACCCCCGTAGGCTATCTAATTGTGAGTCGGTTCGCATACGCTAGGAAATGAGCCGCCACACTGTATACATATGTGTTGTACAATCAAACGTGTCTATTTTTCCAATGTAGCCAGCCATTCCTGTTTTGTTAATTTATTATTGTTATTACCCAGTACTCACTGTTTATGAACTCATAAATTTAGTCCGTTTCTGCCTTTTTTTAAAATCAGACATCTTTGTCCCTCCCAAAGAAGCACATGTTTCTGCTTTTTTTTTGACTTGAATGTCTCACTGCATTTTTTTAAATTCAAAATTTCACTGTGCTTCAACAGTTATATAGACACTTGGGTTTGTTTTAAAACCTCCTTGTTGCCACTGTTAGGTTTTGCAACTCCAAACACACTGTAAAACTAATTGAAAGAAAAACATGGAGCCAGAAATAAATATGTCTACTTCATTCTTTCTTCTAGCAAGGTGTGCACTGATGACACGGCAGGATAAGGATATATGCCATTCATGTACTTTTACATGTAATTAATTATGTTACAAGAATTCTTCATCAACAATATATTTACAATATTACTCAAATATTACTGAAATATTAAATACACAACAGTTCCAAATCCGTCTGTGGTAGTGAATTTCACAGATTCAGCATCCCTTGGCTAAAGAAATTTCTCCTATAACTGAACATCACTCTATTCTGAGACTGTATCCTCTGGTCATAGACTCCCCCACTATAGGAAACATCCTCTCTACATTCAATCTATCTGGCCTTTCAGTATTCAATATGTGTCAATGATCCTCTATCTTTCCTGTAATATCATAGTCTTTTATCTTGTTAAGCAGCCTTGTGTGTGGCACCTTGTCAGAGACTTTCTGAAAATTCAGGAAGATACCATTCACTAGCTCTCCTTTGTCTATCCTGCCTATTATTTCCTCAAAATATTCCAACAGGTTTGTCAGGCAAGATTTCCCCTTAAGGAAACCATGCTGAGTTTGGCCTATTTTATCATATGCCTCCAAGTACCTTGAAACCTCATCCTTAATAAAAGACTCTGACATCTTCCCAACCACTGAAGTCAACCTAACTGGCCTATAATTTCTTTTTTTCATTCTCCATTCCTTCTTAAAGAAGGATAACATTTGCAATTCTACAGTCTTCTGGAACCGTTTCAGAAACTAGTGATTCTTGAGAGATCACTATTAATGTCTCCACAATCCTTTCAGCCACTTCTTTTAGATCCCTGGAGTGTAGGCTATCTAGTCCATGTTAGATATTAGTTACATATTACATTATAAGAGCTTCCCAAGCACTTTCTCCCTAGTAATAGCAGGGTAATGAAATGGGTGACAGATAATCCATATTGTTCATAATAGAAATTGTTCAACATACTTCACTAACACTGTCAGTGAGTTTTGTTCGCATTAAGAGATGTTGCCAGATGTAATGACGTCAGTGTAAGGTGACTGTATTTGACCTACTCATTATGAAGTAAAGAACTTTGGCTTTTGTTAACTGGATAAAATGACTCTTGCATGTTTTATTCACATGGAGATGGAGCGGATGTTTCCAATAGTGGGTGAGTCTAGGACTGGAGGGCACAGCCTCATAATAGAAGAAGGTACCTTTAGAACAGAGATGAGGAGGAATTTCTTTAGCCAAAGGTGGTGAATCTGTGGAATTTATTGCTACAGAGGGCTATGGAGGCCAAGTCATTGGATATATTTAAAGAGGAGGTTGATAGATATTTAATGCATAAAGGTATCAAAGGTTATGGAGAGAAGGCAGGAGAATGGGGTTCAGAGGCAAAATAAATATCCATGATGGAATGGCAGTGTAGACTTGATGGACTGAATGGTCTAATTCAGCTCTCTTGGCTTTTTGTTTTATGGTCTTGCTTCCAACATGGCAAAAAGGCACTGGCTGTACACTCTATCAATGCCCCTTCTCATCTTATACACATCTATCAGGTCACCCCTTATCCTCCTCTGCTCCAAATATAAAAGCGCTTGCTCAAAGGTGATATGTTGCAGTTTCCTTGCAAGGCCAGAATTTTTGACAGTTGGATGGGCATCAAATTAGATGACATTGGATTACATCACTTTCTACAACCTGGAATAATGCTGCCACAGAAGTTAAGGGTCGGTATGAACTTCAAAGTCACTGGACGTGCTGAATATCTCTTGGTATTTGATTCCAATTCCTGTTTCAACAGATAACGTAGGTCAATTACTGCTCCAGAGGCCTGTCCTCCTGATCCACTGTCCTAGTACCATGTTGACACCATTTCTAGAGGACCTGCAATACATAATGTAATACTCCCTTTTCCACCCTGTTCCACCTGACATAATTCTTCCACATTTGAACAGATGGGGCTCGACAGCTGTGGTTAGCAACTCATTTAGGAGAAAGAAAACTCAAGGCCTGTGTCTATACCCACTCATGGGGAAGCCTTTGGGAGTATGCTCTAACGATAGATCTGGAACTGGAGACCCTAAGGCAGTCCTATGTTGATTTCAATGCTGACTGTTAACTCCAGTGATGCCACTGGTGCCAAAGGATATCGGTCTCTGCTATTCCTTTAGATTCATCAGGTTTGTGGAGAGGGGAAACCTGCTGCATGGGCAATAGCGCGCTCTCGATATCATACTGCCCTGGTATGTGTACTGGTTTGCATATTAATTGAACGTAGACAGGTAGGATACAACACCCATGGTCAACTCCAACCAAAGGAGAGCTTTTTGTAGTTCTCCCACCGGAGACACAGGAACTTCCATGATGAAGGCCCCAGCTTTTAGGTGTATGGAACTTCTTCAGCTGATGGGAGGGAATATTCAGAATGTAAGCAAAAGTCTCTTTAAAGAGGTCAATTGTCATGTCATTAATGCCTTCACCAATATAACAAAAATTGCTTTTTGACATACCTCCAGCTGGAAAATCCCACTGAAGAAGTAGTTTATGAGATGCTACAGTGAATATTTTCTATCGTGCATTCCATGCCAGCCACCAGGAATAAACTTCTCTCACAGGAGACATGGGAGTTTCAACCCTGTGGGTCCTGTGCCCAGCTTTTAAATGAAGAACCTCTCTCTGCTGTGCTGTTCTGGAGGGGTAGATGTTGTATTGGGGGAATGTTGAGGCAAAGATAAAATGATAAATAAGTAAATACAGACACATTGCATCTTCAAGACCATCTCACTCATGTGAGCTGAGGTGAACTGCTGCTAATTTATATTTGATTAGAATAGATGTTTGAATTTTTACTCATGAAGTTTGAGGGAATGAAGCGAACTTGTCACTTTGCCTTAATCAATTTTCTAATTCACTTATCCAGACAATGTTTTGATGTAAGCAGCTTGCTGAAATGTTGAATTTTGTTTCCTTGCATATTTACTGAAGTGTTCAGGTGCAGCTCCTTCAAGCTAAGTGGATCCTTTATTATGTGTGTTTTTACCTTTCAAACGTACATGTGCATAAACAGTAACATGCATACAAAGGATATTTGAGTACAGATTTGTCTATATCAGGATGGTACGTTAGTGCTTCTTTCCTGCTGCAGTGAATTCATTGTTTTCTTAGCCTCTCATATACTGTGCAGTGTGAACCTCATTATTTGCTATATCTTGTATTCAAGTAATTTCAACATATTCCTTTAATAGTCATTCAATGTAGACTGATTTGTTCAAAATATATCCTGATTCAAACATTTCCACTAAGATTATTTTAAAACACTTTCATGTTGAACTGCATACTATTTATAAATTACAAACACACCCCACGGAATGGATTCACATACTTTAAAAATTAACAATTAGGGCTGGCTACTGACCTGTGCTAAATTATTCAATCTAAACTGGACAACAAAGCTGGCCTCGGTGCCTGACAGTTCTACAACTGAAAAAAAACCAGCCCAGATCTTGTATTTGATTGCTGATTAGAATATGGATAGGAGCTGAGCTATTTGCCATGGCAACAGGAGTCATTGAAATGTTTCTGCACAATCCTATGGAAAAGCAGGTAAAGAGCTCTGGAACAAGAAGTTACAAAAACAGTAACCTGTTTTGGTGTAAAAACATTAAATACATTGATTGAATGCATAGTCCTATCAGTAGGGATGGCACACCAAGTGGGTTGAAACGATAGGGTCAGCAGAGTTGGGGCTATAGGGATGATAGCCAAATGAAATGAATTTAATAAGGAAACCACCTGCATGTGGTTCCTAGTCTTAGGCAGGAACCTGCTCAAGCTTGTTTCTTTCTCCCAATGACACAAACTCTTCAGAAAAATGTGACCTAATTTCCTGGGCAGTGGTCCCAATGAGTAGTTGGGAAATCAAATATGATTTATATTTGGTCGTTCCCCAATTGATCTGGAAATCATCGCAATCCAATTCCACGCTGGAAGTAGCCCGTTTTCATAGGTGGAGTGCCGAGGAACGAAGTGCAACATTTCTCAGCCATATTGTTTTTAAATCTTCAGGGTTTTGTCTCAAAGCAATGAGTGCTCTTGATATGAAGGAATTTCTATTTATATCTAGTTGATTGTGGTTATTCATACTCTTGCCCTCTCCTTGAACTCCACTTAATATTCAAGCTGATTTTGTAAGTGGAAAAGATGTAGTTTAGAAACTCATTTTGGTGCATTTTCCATTTTCTGTAAGATGCCAGGATCTTGTCTGATCAAAATTCAAATATTGACATTTGTTTTTGACTTTGCAGTTTGAAAGAAGTGGATTTATGTGTCGTGAAGCAGTAAATGATTGTGACATTCCTGAAACTTGCTCTGGAAATTCTAGTGAGGTGATTTCTTTAAGCTTGTTAAGTACTGAAACTATATTGTAAAAAAAATTAAGTTGTTCAAACCTAACTATATAATTTAATTGTATGAAGATTATTTGATTGTTAGTGTCCCTTAAGATAGTAACCAAATTTGTTAATGATTCTGTCCTAACATCAATTGAACTTTTCATCAATTATGTGCTTTGGTACTGGGAACTGGTCCCAAAAGCCACATAACAGCATAAATCAATCAAACCAGCACAAGATTTTTTTTCTCTTGAAAGAAATCTTTATTCTAATTCATCAACCTGAAGTAAGGGATTAGTCTATTCTATTGGTGTAAGACCATGAGATTTTCATTACAATGAACAGTGGAGATATTTTTGACTTTTTATTTTAATGGCTTTAAAATAGATTACAATAATGTTTATTGAAAATATTTATATGCTTCACTCCATAATTAGGGCCTCACTTCAAGTGTCTTCTTTAGATTTAAATAAAGACTTCATAGCCTTCTGTGATGAATCCTTGCTGAACCAACATTGCTGGCTTAATGTACCCACCTATGAGGTTCTGGTCTGCTCATACTATGTGCAGTAGTTATCGTCTCGAGCATAACTGACCCTACAGTCTAATCATTCCCTGGATGACACCTTTTGATTGATAATTTATTTCTGTTCTTTAGCATTGCTACAGGAAGTCAATTAAGAGTGCTTAATAAAAATTTACAGTAATTCAATGGGTTAAATCTGCATGTAATGTATAGGCACCCAGATCACATGCTATGCAATGTTATACCTAATACAATTAATTATTCTGTATAGAATACCCATGAAAGTATTATCTGATTACACTAACAATTTCAATTTTTCCCAAGTGTCCACCAAATGTACATAAACTAGATGGCTACATCTGTGACAACGATCAGGTGAGTAAGAAAAGCAAAATTCTGTCTTTGATGAAGGTTGGAAATAAAGAACATAAGATGTTGCAAATGCTCAGCAGATCAGACGGTATCTGGGAAGCAAAACAAAACTCACCTAAGATTCTAGGTCAATGAAAAATCACTTAACGTGAAATGTTGGATCAGATGCTGTTGCAGGAAGCCGCTCTCACCTCCATCACAACCGATGATCAACAAGTGATCAAGCGTATCTGGTGCAGATTCAGAGAACCTACCCTACCAGGGGCTCTACCAATGTACTGAAGGAACCCACTTCCAATACTTCCCTGAAGCTTTCACAGTTTGCAAAGGCTCGCTACCAGCTTTTCAGGCTATCAGAATCTCCAGTGTTTTTGAATGCCTCTGACATTCAAAAGAATTAGTAAAGTGACACAAGTTAAAATTATTCAAAGAAATAGCTAAACCGGACGTCAATAAAAATCTGAAATAAAGTGAGTACCTTGCCCTTTACTTTTTTCTTTAGAGCCCTCCAATCCAGTTGCGATCAGTGGGGTCTGAAGGTCCCGAACAACGTCACACAAGGGCTGTGAGCCAGCTCTCCACAATAAGTCATGGTAGAACTTGACAAGATCCATGGGGAATCTAACAGCAAAGCACCTTGATAAATGTAGTGGCTCTGTTACTAAATGTGTCTCGATTTCCACGTTTCACTAAAAATGTGTACAAGACCTGAACTTGCTGGCACGTAAGCAGATAAATGCTGCTGTTACCATTTGAAACCTCTGGCATTTAATAGAAAACTGTTTCCTCCTCCTTAGGTAGTCACTAAAGTAGCCAAAATTATGAAGTACCTGAACAAAATAATGAGGAAGGAAGTTCCCGTTAGCCAAGAGGGCAAAAGTTTATGGGTCTTATTGCGGGTTATGGGGTGGGAATACATAGATCTAAATAATGGTCAGAAGGATTAGAAGGAAGTTGAGGATTTTTTTCCAGCCACTCAAAGGTAGAGGTCTAGAATTCACAACCTGAAAGATGGTAGAGGAGATACCCCTATTTTCATGTTTGATCAGCACCTGGAAGTGGTCCTGAAAACCTCTGAACTACTGGGTAGGGAGCAAGTGATGTTAGGTGAGATTAGGCTTTTTAACTGGCTCAAGCAAGAGGGGCCTTCTGTGCCATAAAGTTCTTGTGAGCTTCTAAGATCCTGCTTTATCTGCTGAAAAATTTCAACATTTCATTCTTTTCATAGCAGATTTGTAGCAGAGTTTGTGATTTTCTTTGGTGAAACAGATGGCTCTGTAAAGTCTTTGTTTGTACTTACAGGGACGCTGTTATGGAGGGAGGTGCAAAACTAGGGAGCGGCAGTGCAAATATGTGTGGGGAGAAAGTAAGTTGAATGAATAAATTGTAAGGAAATAAAACATATTTTAATTGATTTCTATATTCATATTTTATTTTACATAGTTTTTAAATGATTATTGCGTGGGAATATACATTTTCTTCATAAAAATGTACTTTTGGAGCCCCTTCTGAGTTCAGATCCTTCTCCCATTGAATGTTCCTGACAACTACGTATTGACTTCCTTGCATTAAATCAGCCATGTTGTAATTGGAATCAGTTAGCTTCATCAGAACTTCAGATAAGTAAAGTTCCTTCTGGTTTTAGGTGGGGTCTGTCCTTCCTGTTGTTCATAAGAGTTGATTGCAATTCAAGATAATTAGATAATCATGTATCATGATCGAGGTATTTAAAATTTTGAGAGGGATAGATAGAGTTGACGTGAATAGGCTGTTTCCATTGAGAGTAGGGGAGATTCAAATGAGAGGACATGATTTGAGAGTTAGGGGGCAGAAGTTTAAGGGAAACACGAGGGGGTATTTCTTTACTCAGAGAGTGATAGCTGTGTGGAATGAGCTTCCTGTAGACGAAGTAGACAGTTCAGTTGTGTCATTTAAGGTAAAATTGGATAGGTATATGGACAGATAAGGAGTGGAGGGTTATGGGCTGAGTGCGGGTAGGTGGGACTAGGTGAGATTAAGAGTTCGGCACGGACTAGGAGGGCCGAGATGGCCTGTTTCCGTGCTGTGATTGTTATATGGTTATAAGCCACCTGGGCTTACAGGCATAACTCTGCTGGAACATTTTGATGGTATCCAGCATATCGGCCTGTTATTTTTGGCCAGTGAGCTAATTGAAAGAATTAAATATATGGCTTCAAATTAACGGCAGGGCACATGCTGACATAAACTTCCAAGCATACCCGCTGGGAACCTCTGTAGGTGTGGGGCAAGGGAGTGTTCTGGTTTGCAGTCAGATGGTGAGCATCCACACCACTAGGGCCACATCTAGAGTTCTTTGAAATTCTAAAGTAGTTTGCTGAGAAAGGGGCATTCTCAGTTTCCCCACATCCCCTGAAAACATTAGAGAACCTTATAAAGTTTCCAATTTTCCTTTATTAAACCAGGCCACGATAATGTTTAAAATCTTAACTATTTATCAGTTGAAGGTCTCCTAATCTGCCCGGGAATACCATTGCCAAATCCCGTAAAATGCCTGTACTTCTGAATCAGATTGCTTGGGAACCAGCCCCTTGTAATAGTCAACAATATGGGATGAATGACTGCAGTCCCCAGACGACCATGAAGAAAGCCTTGAGAGAAGGCTTTGTTTAGACTGGACGCTGTCAGTGTGTATGCATTATCTGGCTAGTTATTGATTCATAAACCAGTTTCTTGTGGTTCCTCTGACTGCCTTCATAGATTTTCAATCATTCAGCAAACATCTGTTGCAAAGCTGTCGTGCAAATAGGTCGTTTTACAATCTGTAATTCTTCTCTGACATTCTTCCCATGACAGACTGATAGCTTTATTTATGATCTGAAGCAAATTTATTTAATTTGTCAGAAACTAACAAGTATCTTCTTTTTAGAAGCAAGAGCTGCAGACCAATTATGTTACGAGAAACTTAACATTGAAGGAACAGAGAAAGGAAATTGTGGCAAAGACAAAGGCACATGGATTCAATGCAGTAAACAGTAAACAAACATTTCATTAATACTATTATAGGCATTTAAAATGAGCTGCTTGTTGGCTGTCTTTTCTCTGGACCTATTGCACAAAGGTACTCTTATTGCACAATGTCATTGCACAAAAAAGCATTCTTCTCCATAGACATGGCCAATGTCACATATATCATGTTGATGCTTGATAATCAAGCATCTTACGAAAGAATCGATAGCAATTTTAAGTTTTAACATTTAATCAAATTGTACAGAAGAAAAGTACTGCAGGTGCTGGTCATGTGAAATACAACAGGAAGTTGAAAGGCTTATCAGCCTGAAAATAACACTATTTTTCTCGCTAGGGGTAGTGCCTGAACAGCTGAATAGTCCCAACATGTTCTGTTTTTATTACAGTCTTAAAGAATTTGGTGTTGTGCATAATACCCACAAAATGCTAGAAAACATAAATTTCTCTGAAATTTATTTTCCATTCTATTTAAATGTTTAGATTAAGCATTTTCATTAAGGTGATAGACAAATAAATCTTTTGCAATAAAATCTTTACATCTGTACCTCCCTTACGACTCCTCACAGCTAAGGGCGAAATTAGTTTCCACCTATGGTGTATCAGTCTCTCATTAACAGTCTTGGGCCTCCTTTGTTTAATAGGAAACAGCTGAGCATAGATAGTTACTGCTAACACAAAGCTCCAGCCCAGGCAACAACCTTATTAAGGCACCCTCTCTAGTGCTGTCACGTCCTTCATGTAGAGTGGAGACATGCTGCAAGTACAACATGAACATCACAAGTCTCTTTAAAGTGCTGCAAAGTTTTGGAGACAGTCAAAGCAAATTTATTTGGTATTATGTAAATACCTTAACAAAACTGAGATTTGCAACTTGTTGAACGTTGCTTTACTCAATATATAAAGTACGTTGAACACTAGAACCGACTTTGTAAAAAATTATTATGTAACAGCGAGGGGCTGGTGGCATAACATAATGCTTTACAGTGCCAGGAACCCGGGTTCATTTCCCACTGCTGTCTGGAAGCAGTCGGTGTACTCTCTCCCCGTAACCACATGGGTTTCCTCCCGTAATTCAAAGATATACGAGTTAATAGGTTAATCGGTTACATGGGAGTAACTGGGTCACGTGGGTTCATTGGGCTGGAAGGGTCTGTTAGTTACTGTGCTATATCTTATGTAAGAATACTTACTTATTTGAGATTTATCCTAGCTGTTATGAGCTGTGCTATAAAAAGACGTTCAAAGTAAATTTATTATCAAAGTACATATGTGCCACCATATGAGCATGCTCAGTAAATAAATATAGAATAATAACCAACTTGTGCATTCAACCAGTGTGCAAAAGAGCACAAACTGTTCAAGTACAAAAAGAAAGAAATAATAATAACACTAAATTAGTAAGCAATAAGTATTGAGAACATGAGATGTAGAGTCCTTGAAAGTAAGTCCAAAGGTTGTGGGAACATTTCAATGATGGAGCAGGTGAAGTTGAGTGGAGTTATTCCCTCTGGTTCAAGAACCTGATGGTTGAGGGGTGATAACTGCTCTGAGTCCAGAGGGTCCTGTACCTTCTTCCTGATGACAGCAATGAGAAGAAAGCATGGCCTGGGTGGTGGGGGTCCTGCTTTCCTGCAACAACAGTTTGTGTAGATGTGCTCACTGGTGGGAAGGGCTTTACCTGTGATGGAATGGGCTGTATTCCTATTTTTTGTAGGATTTTCTGTTCAAGGGCTTTGGTGTTTCCATACCAGGCTACAATGCAGCCAGTCAACATGCTCTCTACTACATATCTATAGAAGTTTGTCGAAGTTTTAGATGTCATGCCAAACTTTCACTAACTCCTAAGGAAGTAGAAGTGCTGCCATGCTTTCTTCATAATTGCAGTTACATGCTGGGCCCAGGACAGGTCCTCTGAAATAATAACACTGAGAAATTTAGATTTGCTGACCCTCTCCATCTCTGATCCTCCGATGAGAGCTGCCTCATGATCTTCTGGTTTCCTCATCCTGAAATCAATATCCAGCTCCCTGATCTTGTTGAGAGGTTGTTGTTAAGGGCACCACTCAGCCAGATTTTCAGTCTCCCTCCTATATGCCGTTTTGTCACCAGTGGTGTCATCTGCAAACTTGAATATGTCATTTGAGCTGTGCTTAGTCTCACAGTCATAAGTGTAAAATGAGTAGAGCAGAGGACTAAGCACACAACTTTGTGAAGAGATACAGCTAGCAATATGCAGATAAGAAATTCCTACAAGTATATCATGCAGATGCTGGTGATCGATGATGGAAGCTAAGTAATAGATATAGGTCAGGATATGGTGAAGAGTTTTCCTAATCTTCTTTGAAATGGGACCTCATTGCTTTTACGTCTGCCTCTTTGGAGGAGATAGAGCTTCGTAAAGAACATTTTCAAATAGTATTATGTGAAAATAACAGTCTAGGCTTGTGTTCAGTCACTAGAGTGGGGCTGCTGCTTAAGAGGTGAAAAGTTACCTGTATATCAGAGTTAATACTACAGAGAAATTGACTGAAAAGTGTTCTTAAGGTTGTACACTGCTTTGCTGTTCTTTCTCTTTAAATGTCAGTATTTGAGTGTTCTTCAGTTACTATCTGTAGTGTACTTCTGTTAAGACTAAATTTGACTTGTCAGCGATGAATACCTCGGAACACTTGAAAGACTGTCCACCAAACCTCCTCTGCCTTTTTGGGTGTTCAAAGTACTGTAGACGGACAAGAAACCACCACAAGCAGCTGGAGTCATAGAGTACAGCAGCACAGAAATGGCCCTTTGCCCCAGCCTGACCATGCCAACAAGATATCTGTCCAATCAAGTCCCATTTTCTTGCATTTGATCCATATCCCTCTTAACCTTGACTGCCCATGTGCTCATCCAAATGCCTTTTAGATGTTGATTAGGAAGAGTGGATTGAGAAGCATTTAGTGGTCAGATGATGTAAAAAGCAATTGAGAAAGAAAGGTCTGTGCCTGTACAGTAATTTTTGTATCTTCAGACTTACCCTTACATCAGAATCAAAATCATATATATTATCACTGACTTAGATGACACAAAATCTGTTATTTTGCATCAGCATTACAATGCAAAGATATAAATAAGTAAGTTATAAGATAAATAAATAGTGCAACAAAAGGAATAATGAGGCCGTGTTTATGGGTTCATGGACTGTTCAGGAATATGATGGCAGAGGGGAAGAAGCCATTTTGAATCATTGAGTGTGGGGTCTTCATTCTGCTGCACCTCATCCCCCATGGTTGCATGTCCCAAATGATGAGGGTCTTTAAGTGATGGATGCTACCTACTTGAAACACTGCCTCTCGAAGATGTCCTTGGGGTGAGAGGATTTTGCCCACAATGGAGCTGGCTGAGTCTACAGACTTCTACAGCCTCTTGCAATCCTACACCTTGGAGCCTCTATACCAGGCTGTGATACAGTCAATCAGAATGCTCTGCGCCATACTGGTATAGAAATTTGCTAGTCTTTGATGACATACCCAATCTCTTCAAACTCCTAATGAAATAAGGCTGCTGGCATGCTATCTCCATGATATTACATCAATGTGTTGCCCCCCCAGGATATATGTTGAGTGTGAGGCTTTTGTTGTGACTCCACTTATCCAGGTGGTTTCACTTGTTGCCATCTGAAATTCTGCCTGCAACAGTGGTGTTGTCAGCAATTTTGTCGGTAGCGTTTGAGCTGTACCTAGCCACACAGTCACAAACATAGAGAGAGTAGAGGGGTGATGCACCTACGTTGAATATGAGCAAAGAGGAGATGTTAAAGATACACCCTGATTGTAGTCTACCGATAATGAATGTAAGGATAAGATTGCCGAGGCAGGTACAGAAGCCCATGTTTTGAAGCTTGATGATTGGTAGTGAGGGAATTATACAGTTGAGCACCAAATTGTAATCAATAAATGGCAGCCTAACATACACTCAGTGGCCACTTTATTAGGCACACCTGTACACCTTTTTAATGCAAATAACTAATCAGCCAATCATGTGGCAGCAACTCCATGCATAAAAGCATGCAGGTGTGTTCCAGAGGTTCAGTCGTGGTTCAAACCAAACATTAGAATAGGGAAGAAATGTAATCTAGGTGACTTTGACCATGGAATCACCGTTGGTGCCAGGTAGGGTGGTTTGAATACCTCAGAAATGGCTTGATTTTCATGCACAATAGTCTCTAGAGATTACAGAGAATAGTGTAGTAAATAAAGACATCCAGTCAGCAGCGGTTCTGTGGGCAAAAGAGCCTTGATAATGAGAGAGGTCAGAGGATAAAGGCCAGTCTGTTTCAAGTTGACAGGAGGGTGATAGTAACTTTAATAACCACATGTTATCACAATGGTGTGCAGCACTGAACGCACATTGCATCGAGCCTTGAACCTTGGATTGGAGACCATGAACACACTCTCAGTTCCCACTTGAGTAGGTACAAGGGATACCTAATCAAGTGGCCACTGAATGTATGGGTATTTTTACAGTTGCCTGGGTGCACCAAAGTTAGACAATCTCATCAGTTTATTTTAGTACAGCAAGGTTATACATGGGGAATGAGTGAGGTGACTAATTACTATTTCTCAATTTTGCATTGCTTGACCTGAAATATTTTACACTTTAACTTCCCCTTTGACCTTATTATTGAGCTATCTGTGGAAATATTTCCATGAATGCAGCAATGGTTGATTTAGCATAAATTAAATTGTTGCATGGTGCTTTACAAATCAAAACTCATGGGAAGCTTCCCATGCATTTTTGAAAATTTTCATTAAGCTGCTCCTCAGTGGTTTAACTAACTTAAACTGTGAATCATAACGTGGTTTCTTTCAAATTCCAACCCCAATTTATACAAGGTAAATTCATTGTTACTTGTACATAAAATTAAATTTCAAAGGAGGGAAAAACAGAATATAAATATGTAATGATCAGGTTGTTTGAACAATGTGGAAAATGCATTCTGCATCTGGTGCCAGTGTTAATTGTCTGTCTTATCAAATCCAGAGATGTGCTTTGTGGTTACCTGCTGTGTGCTGATACATCCGGTGTGCCACGAGTAGGGGAACTATCAGGTGACATGACGATGACCTCATTCTTGCAGAAGCATAAACACATCAACTGCAGGTAATTTACTATATCTCTGATACACAAACTACAAAACAACCAAATGGAAATGTTTGTGCTTTGTGAGCGAACGCTATAGAGTAACAGCAATGTAGGTTTACATGGAAGTCATTGGGGTTGTCCTGTGAAGATGAACTGAGCCTATAATTATTGCAATTTATATGATCCTTTTACACCTTTGAAATTCCAAGAGGGTTTAACTGGGTAGATACTGAGGAACTGTTTCCCCTAGATGGTCTGTCATTGTGAGCTAAGATATGGCAAATAATTGGAAGGCTGTAATGATGGAATTGTCTATCCTAGGGACAGTGGATTTTCAGTTCACAAATGCATTTCAAGCTGTAGATTAATAGGTTTTAGGATAACAGCTTGAAAATTAACAACATGGATCTTGCAGGGTAGAAAGGGTTGAGGTAAGTTCATAATCAGAATCAGGTTTCTTACTACCAACATATGACATATTTGTTTGAGGCAACAGTAAAGAGAAATTCATTAAAAATACTATGAGTTACAAATAAATGAATAATAAAGATTGCAAAAGAGGTAGTGTACAGGAGATGGTGTACATGGGTTTATAGCTATTTTAATAGTGAGGGTCCTTAATGATGGATGCTTTTATATTCTTATGAATGTCTACCATTTATGATGATGACAGAAATTAATTATCGCAAAAATTATTCAGGCTTCATAATATTCCTTGCTTTGCAATGTTGGATTATGTAATTTGTTATTTTCTTTGCAGTTTAACAATTTATGCCTGCTTGTGTTTTATATACAATAACTAGCTATATACACGTAACTGTTTAGTGTGTTTCCTCATGGTCATAGAGTGTATTTGCATTGTGTCCCTAGTGCTTACAGTTCTGTTGCTTTCTGAAGCTTATTGATACTGCATTACTTGAATAGGGCTATCTGATTGGTTAGCTCTTATCTACAAATTTGAATGGAACGTCTGTTTATCTGAGGTATAAGAAGGGCTGAACATGTTGATTTGCTTTGCCTTTGTCTTTTCCTTCCCTTACTAGAGCTCTGATTAGCCCCATTTCCAATTCTCTTTGTTCTGTTAGCGCTTAATAAAATAATTGTGGTGCAACAAATTTTATGCCTCTTTCTTTACTTCCGAAAGCACCTTGGATCAAAAACATCCGAATCTATTAGCAAATAATGTAACACTGTGGCTACTCATACCACTGGGCTCAGACTTCTGAGGTCTAGCGAGTGGAGAAGTCCCACTTAAAAAAAAATGTTCCAGCTCAGGTTTCCTATCGTCATTGGATACGACAGGAAACCACCATAATCGGGTAAATTTTCCAGCCCACAGCCTTGTACCCAACTGTATATTGTCAACCTTGCACTGTTCCCAACAGCAGAGTTAGATGTCCTAGGAATTCATAAGGAAAGCAGTGGGATTTTCTGGTATATATTTGCAATGTGCATTTGTTGGATCAGTTTCATCCTTTGCATTGTTTTCTTCCTCTTGCATTTTTTTTTGTTGCTGCTGTATTTTCATTCAAAAGAATCGGAAATGGGAGCTTTGAGACTGTTTCACTTGGTGTTACAAAGCCTCTCACAGAATGACCTCCCTTCCCCACAATGTGAACTGTTAATACCTAAAACACTTCTCTTTACCAGTGTTGATGATCAGCCCTCTACTTTGTCATCACCACAATTTCCTTTTAATTTCCTTTTTAATGCTTTGCCTGCACTAAGAGGCTTCTCAGACAGGCTAGGTTCTTCTTCACCTGCAACACAAGTATTAGGTATTGAGCAAGCCCACATGTATTATGATAGTTTAGAGTGATAATACAGCATGGTATCAATGCCAAGGTCAATGCTCTGCCTGTGACTGCAAGAAGCTGCAGAGAGTGATGGACACAGCTCGGTGCATAATGGAAACTACCTTCCCTTCTAAAGACTCCGAGTGTGTGTACACTATTTGTTTTCTCAGCCAAGCAGCCAACATAATCAAAGAAACCACCCACCCAGCATTCTTCCCATTCCCATCAGGCAGAAGATACAAAACTCTGAAATTACATATCACAAGGCTCAAGTACAGCTTCTACCCCATTGCTGTAAGACTATAGAATAATTTCCTAGTGCAGTAAGATGTACCCTTGATCTAACAATCTACCTTATTATGACCTTGCACCTTATTGTGAATCTGTACTGCATTTTCTCCGTAACTGTAACACTTCATTCTGCACTTTGTTATCGTGTTACCTCAATGTACTGTTGTAATGAATTGATCTAAGTTAACAAATTTTACGACACATGCCAGTGATAATAAACCTGATTCTGATTACACGAACGGTATGCAAGACAAGTTTTTCATTGTACCTTCGTACATCTAACAATCATAAACCTACTTGCCAATTGCCCACATTTAACCCATCTCCCACTTAACTCCTCCTATCATGTACTTATCCAAATGACTTTTATTATTTTTATATTGAATCTGCCTCAGCTACATTCTCTGATATTGCATTCTATATGTACATTACCCCTGCATGAAAAAGGTACCCTCGGGCTGCTTTTATATTTACATCTCTCAGCTTAAACCTATGCTCTCTAATTTTGAATTCTCCTTTCCTGGGAGAAAGACTGTGTGCATCTACCCTATCTATAGCCCTCCCTCATGGTTGATAGAGCTGATTTTCCTAAAAAGTAAATTCTCGGCACCCTTGTACCCAACAGCCATTTGGTCTCTTTTTCTCTTTTAATAGACAGGTGATCAGTGCTGACCGCTGTCCCAGGTCAACTTCAGTAAAAAGCTAAATCAGGTGGGGAGTGCACTCATGATGCCTGATATCCTGATCCACCAGAAGCAGCCATGAATGCCTCCTTAATTTCATTCCAGCCATCAGAAATGATGAGTCATTATCAGCTGCCAATTGATTACTGGTTGTATCAGACCTTTACTTATGACTTATTCATTTCATTGCTATAATTTACTTTAATTGCATGCATTGTCAACCTTGATTCAGAAAAGCAATTGCAATCAGGTGATGTTAATTTAACTAAATTTCTATAGAATCTCTTCAATTTCATCTCAGTTCAATTGTTCTATTTTGTTTAGGGACATCAATAAATTTTATTATTTTTCAATTAACAGTTGTGATTCAAGCTTAAACTTTTCTCAGTTTTTGCAAATTGCACATACTAGATAGCACATTTTTTGGCATAAAACCTAAAATGCTTCCATATTCTCCAAGGGTAAAAAATTGGTAGGAAGATATTACTAGCTTCACAACGGTTGCTTATTTGATTTTTAAATTATTCTTTAATTCTGTACACCTCAGACTTTCAGGACAACTCTGAGTTCTGGCACTTGCAGAAATTCTCTAATGACTCTGAGGTGGTTGAGTGTATCAGAGATGGGCAGGAGTCGGAGTACAGAGGACTGGTGGGCAAGCTTGTGGAGTGGTGTGGGAGGAATCAGCTGCTCCTGAATGTGCCAAAACCAGGGAGATGGTGATTGATTTTACGAGCAATAGGACTGTGACGAATCCTGTATGCCCTCTCGGTGAAGAGGTTGTGGTGGTGGAGGAGTGCAAACACTTAGGTGTTCACCTTACAGCAGACTTGACCGGAAAACCAGCACTAAGGCTGTTTATGAGAAGGGGATGAGCAGACTCTGTTTTCAAAGGAAGTTGAGATCCTTTAATGTGTGCAGCAGGACATCAGAGATCTTGTACCATTCTGTTGTAGTGAGTGCAGTCTTCTTTGCAGCGCTATGTTGGGGGAGCAGCAACGATGCTGGTGATACAAAAAGACTAAATAAACTTATTAAGAAGATTGGATTCGTCCTTGGCTACAACCTGGACACTTTTGAGTTAGTGGTGGAGAGGTGGTCACTAAACAAATTGTTATCTGTTATGGACAATCCGGCACCTCCTCTCCATGACCAAATGAATAAGCAGCAGAGAACCCTTTTGAACAGACTCATTCATCTCCGCTGTCATGAGGGTTGTTACAGAAGATCTTCCCTACCAAATGCAATAAGCATAGACAACAGTTCATCTGTGTGCAACAGGAGAACACACATCATAACACAAGAGTGTCTGTTTTACTATTTTGTACATTATTATTGCACATTGGTACATTATTGTGTATATTATTAGTCTGCACTTCACTTTTAGTTAAGTCTGCACACTAAGTGCGTTTTTAAATGTTGCTGCTGCAGCAAAAGAATTTCCCTCTTGGGATCAATAAAGTACTTATTATTATTATTTTTAATTCCTATTTTAATGCAACAGTTGTGTTTAATGCCCATATGCACTGCTCACTTCAGCTTCATTCTCTGATAACTCAATTCCTAATTCCCTTCATAAGCTAGAAAACTTTGATTATATAACCTTGAAATCACCTCCAGGAAAGAAGCAAATCTGATTTCCTCAGCTAAATACAGTTAATCTCATACCCATCCTCTCTAGTCAGATGATAGACTCAAGTTATACAGGAACAATGGTGAAGTAGCTTTTGGTTAAGTTTTTAGGCTAGCAGAGGTCTGAACTATTGATCCAATGACATCGGTTCAAATTCCACAGCTAAGGAATATAAATTCATGTTACTAGGGCAGCATAGTTGCGTAGCTTGTACGATTGCTGGCTTGGAACTCCAGTGATGTGAGTTCAGCCCTGACCTCTAGTGTTGATTATATGAAGTTTGAATGTTCTCTTTGTAACCACATGGATTCTCTCCAGAATTCACATTTTCTGCCTTCTTCCAAAGACGTGGTTTGGGAAGTTAAGGGCTACTAAACAGGGAAGTATTTACAGACAGAGTACTCTTTGGTTAAAATCTCTGAACGTTTATTAGTCTTTTGTAAAAAGAACTGTCAGTCTCTGTGTTTTCTTGTTTGCATGATTGGTCTTTCATGTTTTCTAGTGGTGGCCATGTCATATTAGATGAAGACACTGATCTGGGATATGTGCAAGATGGAACTCCTTGTGGGCAAGACAGAATGTGTATCAATCACAAATGTCTTCCTCTGAAAGCATTTAATTTTAGTACCTGCCCTGGCACTAGTGGTGCAAAGAGATGTTCAGGACATGGGGTAGGTCAATAAAATTGTTTAGTTATTTAATAGTTGGTGTCTATGCTGAAACTGAGTAACTTAACTTTCTTTTAACTCCAATCCAGTCTTCGCAACCCAGATAAGTTTTTGTAATAGACTGGATGAAGAGTTTCATAAATAATAAAATTTATATTATGAAATGGGTACTCGTGCATGGGTGATTGGTTTTGTGTATTTTCAATTTAATCAGACTAAGCAAATAAAATAAACCAGATAATTGAAAAATTGTAAAATTAATATAATTCTAATAATAGAAAAAAGTCTAATTTAACACATTCCAGAAGTATTTCAAACCATAAGATTAAAGTTGGCCTGAAATTAATGGATTTGAAAGCTTTTTTACAAAATTTAATTAATATTCTAAGATATGTGCATTTGCAATTTGAATTTTTAGAAATATAGTCAATTTTATTATAAATACATGCAAATGTTCACTTTTGGTAAAGTTAAATGTTTAATATAATTGATACACAATGTTGACATTTCAGATGGATTGCTATTGATGTGTATTTTATCTTGTCTGCTTTTGCCTTGGGGAATTTCACTGTTCACCTCAGGAGACCAGTTATCACAGATGTAATCTGATCATTCATATGTTGTTTTATTATACAATTAGCTGCTGCTTGCTTGAAGACCTCCTACAAGATATGAGGCAAAATTCAGTATTCATAGTATTCCTTTTAATTAAGTTGTCTATCTGATAAAGATACTATGGTCAATTAGAAAATTAATTTGGTAACTACTATATTGCAATGTGGTCACCATTTCTTCATTCATGATTTGTTACAGGACGATCACTCAAGGTTCTGTTTGCTGACACTACTTGCTCTCCTGATATGCGAACATTGGTAGCCCAGAAAAATAGCAGACAAAATCTTTCTAATTATAACTTACAGAAAGAGAAACTCGTGTTTCAAATTTAGCAAATGTGTACTTCAAAATATAATACTGTCACTTTTTTAAAGATTTTGAACATCATGACTGCTTTTGTTCGGGTATATTACCTTTATGCAGTGGTGATTCTATTTTGTGAATATATAGGAAGCTAATTGAAAGGAGTGTTTTGTGGTCAGAGTTAAAGATGTGGACAAATGTAAAATATGAATCATGGCATTATTTTAATCTTTTAACATATTAATCTAAAATGTCCCGCAAAATAATCTTACAAAATAAATGTTAATTTTTGTGAAGATTTTTGAATATAGCATTGTATGCAAGTATCACAAAGAAATAATAATCATGAAGAGCCATCCCTCACCTGCTAATCTTGGAATATATGTTCAGAAATAATTGAGCATTGCATCTTATTGATTGCTGTTTCAATTATGAGGCAAAGGATTAATTTTCCATTGAAAATGCATATATACCAAATGCAAAAAAACATTGTAAGTATTGTTTGTACTGAATTTATATTGCAATAGATAAAATGTTGAATGCAGTGACACATGGCAAGTAATTCCAGGAAAGACTAACTTGGTCTTTCCTAATGTGAACACTGAAGAAGATTTACAAATTATCCTGCCTTTCAGTAGTGGTGACTTCTTGTACTGGAACATGAAATAGAGATTGCAGGAATTATCCCATCACTGAGTGTGATAAATTGTTTATATTATGTTGGTGCCAGCAATGTTGTATGAAAAGATGCTATATTAACAGAACAATTGTGTTTTAGATCAGACTGCTGCCACTGTATATGACAGTTTGATATGTCCATTGCACTCATTCACATATAGCTTTCACAGCTCTAGATTTTTTCCATCATCATGAAAATATAATGATTGGAAATTAGTTTTGAGATTAGGTTTAGAGATTCTGAGCAAACAGACTTTGAAGGATTATATACAGGTAGTTCCACTTTAATGCATATTTCCATAATGTGAATTGGTTATAACATGATTGATGGATTAGGGAACACTATTTGCATTGCATAGGCTGCATTGGACATAACACAGTTATGATATTTAATGGGGTAGAAATTTTATGAGTTGGATAATTGGCACTGATCTAAGGGGTAAGTATGAACCGTCAGTATCAACCTGCTGCCCAAAATTTGGAGTTTATTCAAGCCAAATGTGAAGTGCTACACTTTTGGAGGTCAAAGGTAAAGGATAGTATGCTATTAATCGCAGGATTCGTATACTATTAATCGCAGGATTGTGTTGATGTGCAGAAGAATCATGGTGTCCAAGCCTATTGTTCCCCCAACATGGCAACACAAGTTGATAGGGTTGTAAAGAAGGCATATTACATACTTGCCTTTATTAGTTGGACCAATGAGTTCAAGAGTCTGGAAGTTATGGTGCAGCTTTATAAAACTCCTGGCAAGACAACATCTGATGTATCCCATTGCAGAAAGGAAGTAGAAGCTTTGGATATGGTGCCTGGATGAGAGGGCATGCGCTGTAAGGAGAGTCTGGACAAACTTGGATTGTTTACTCCAGAGCAGAAATGGGTGAGGGGAAATCTGATAAAAGTTTATAAAATTATGAGGCATAGATAGACAGCTGGTATCTTTTTTCCAGGATTAAAATGTTTAATAGTAGAGGGCGTTTGATTAAGATGAGTGGGGGTAATTTCAAAGGAGATGTGCAAGGTAGATACAATATAGGTGTTTAAAAGGCTGTTAAAGCAAAAAATAGGAAGAATTGAGGGATATGGACATTGTGTAGTCAGAAGGGATTAGTTGTTGTTAATTGCTAGTTTAGTTTGCTGCAGCATTGTATGTTGAAATCCCTGATCCTGTGCTGTAAATTCTATATTCCTATTTCAGAACAGCAAGGAAACTTCCAGCTTGCGGAAGCTAATTTGTTTGGGTCTTTTGCATTTGTTCATTTATCCTGACCCTCCTCACACTTGTAGGGAGGGACAAAAACTGCTAGTTCATCACAGATCTGAAAGCAGATTCCAGCTCTCTCCTAGATTTGTGAGCAATAATGCTGAAAACCTAAACCAAGCAGTAATGTTAATCCAGCAGTTTCTGAGTAACTACAGTTGTGGGAAATTTAAAAAAGGAACTTCTGAGAACCAAATGATCAGGAAATGATTCTGGCATTTCTGCTTTAAATAACCACATGCATATAAAGTCTCTTGGACAATTAAGTTCATCCTAGTGAATTGATGGTCCAGGTAATTTAAAATATTATGCATCATACAATCTAAGAAGGTAATGTATTTAAACATAATTTGTTATTCAGCTGCTATAGTTTGTATCTCATTGCACTACCAGAACTTAGGATAATTACACCATAGAGCTGCTCCTTTGTCTGCGCTTTGACAGTAAAAGCATCCTATATTCTGGACTGTTGGCTCAGAGTTAGGACACTCTGACTAATCAAGAGTCTATCAATCTCCGCTTTAAATATACTCAATGACTTGGCCTCCATAACCATTCGTAGTATTGAATTCCGCAGATTCACTACCCTCTGGCTAAAGAAATTCCTCTTCATCCCTGTTCTAAAAGGATGGCCCTCTATTCCGAGGCTGTGCCCTCTGGTCCTTGATTCACCCACTGTAAGAAACATCCTGACAAGAAAATCTGCAGATGCTGGAAATCCAAGCAAGACAGACAAATGCTGGAAGAACTCAGCAGGCCAGGCAGCATCTACTGGGGAAAAAAACGGAGAAGCTAGAGCAAGAAAGTGAGGGGAGAAAGAAGTACATAGGTGACACCAGGAGAGAGGGAGGGGTAGAGTAAAGAGCTAGGAAGTTGCTAGGTGAAAGAGATAAAGAGCTGGAGAGGGTAGAAGTCTGTGGAAGAAAGGAAAGGAGCACCGGGGGAAGTGATAGGCAGGTAAGTTGTTCAGGTGAGAGAAGGGAACGGGAATGGGATGCCTCTGCATCCAGCACATAATTCTCTGTAACATCTGCCATCTCCAACAGGATCCTGCCACCAAATACATCTTTCCCTACCTCCGTCTTTACACTTTCCGCAGGGGTCACTTCCTATGCAAATCCCTTGTCCATTCATCCCTCCCTACTGATCTACCTCCTGGTACTTATCCTTGTATGCAGAGCAGATGTCGTACCTGCCCCTACACCTTCTCCCTCACTTCTATTCAGGGCCCCAAACAGTTCTTCCGGGTGAGGTGAAACTTCACCTGTGAGTCTGTTGGGGTCATCTACTGTGTCCGGTGCTCCCATTGTGGCCTCCTGTATATCGGTGAGACCCGACGTAGATTGGGAGACCACTTCGCTGAGCATCTATATCCTGCCAAAAAAAACAGGATCTCCCAGTGATCACCCACTTCAGTTCTACTTCCTATTCCCATTTTGACATGCCTGTCTATGGCCTCCTCTACTGCCGCAATGTTATCAATAGATATTATCAATATCTAATAAAGTGATTCTTTTCCTGGGAAGCCAGAACCGCCTAGTTTGTTATCATCAACTGGTAAGTGTAATTATTTTATTTTTCATTAATAAACATTATTTGCTTAACTCATTACTTACCAGTGGTAAGATTGAAATGCTAACAGAGTTTTGGAAATGAGGTAATTGCCATAATTTATTCTCACCACTGAAATATAACAGACATTTGTCTCCACCCCTTATACTAGAATCTGCATTTAGAATGGCATACACTGAAAAATGATTTAAGTAAATGTACTAGAATATGTTAGTAGATGAAACTGCACATGCTAACAATGAAAATGAGGAATAAAATCAGATTTTAAAAACTTAGCGTAGCCTGTTAAACTATGTACAATGCGAATATTGATGCTTGTTATTAAAAATGAAAGAACAGAAGACTAGAAATGATTTTGCACTACTTTGAAATAATTCAGGTATTTTGCTATGAGGTGACTACAGGTTCAAGGATTTAAAAAAGGTATTGCCCAGCTATTTAGTACATAATAAATATAAGGCGCTGCAAAGACATTTCTCTAAGAGAATTGCAGAACTGTAGCTGAAACGTCTTCATGAGTAGTTTAAAATGAAAAGGGGGTTCTTACAAGTTGCGCTCATATTTTTCATAAATGCTACAATTTCTGTTTCTTGGTCTTAACTCTTTGCAACACACGAGTTGGGAATTGTTAGATTTTGATGATTTTAGCTGTAACATTAATTTGCAAGGCAGTTTAAATGAGGATAACCATGCCATCCTTTATACCCTGTTTGATTTTACTTTTAACTAAGGTGATCAAGCAGGCATTAATTATTGGAACAAGCTATTCAATGCCAATGTAGTTTCATTGGATACACAAAAGTAATACCTAATTTAATCTAATTTATAACAAAAATGCAATATGTGGTATTGAACATAGAATATCTAAAGTTGATTGAAGTTGATGAAGGACAAACTTGGTGTCATAAAGCATCAAACTACTTTCCTCTGAGGTATTTACACAAATTGTTTGCATCTCTTAAAAAATTAACTTGACAGTAGGAACAAGGAATAACTTGCTGTACTAATTCCAGTGAAGCACTCATATTATCCAGTAAATTTGAACCGTGGAAAGCAATTGTTTAAAGCTTTGCATGGCATTGGTGGAAGTATGAAAAGCTTTCCATTGTTATTTATATCAGACGAAAACCAGTACACTGTTGAATTGTTTGTAGCATCTAAAGAGCTAACATTACCAGATTCATTGCACGAGTAAACTAAACTCTGTTTAGGCTTCTTAATTTGCTGACAGTCAACTTTTGCATAGTGAAAACGTGAGCTATTCTGCAAATAACTCCAGCAAAGCATGCTTAATCTAACTCCATTTATCTGCCTTTGAACTGTACTTGAAGAATGACTGTGTAACCTATGAATTGTCAAGTTTTCTATTTTTTGTATCATACAGGAATTTGCAGGAGCCATATTTGCTTACCAGCCTTGTTGGGAAAATATGATTGAAAGTTGTAAAATTTTAAATGATACTTTGGTTTAATTTTCAAAGTTATAGGATGTCAAAGTTGATCAAGTCTTCTGTAAATGCACAGACTAACTTGGAAAACTGCAACTGCTAGAAATTCAAAACACAGACAGAAAATTCTGAAAATACAAGGAAGGTCAATTAGCTTAAAACAAAAACAAATTTCAAAGGGAGGAATCTAAAATATAATTTTCAGTTTATAATTTCTGATCATCCTTCAATTTATTTCCCAGCATTTTAGGTTTTGATTTCATTTGAGGTGAACAAATGGCTATAGGTGATTAGTGCTATTTATTGACAGCTGGTTCTATTTTGCATCGAATCCAGACAAAATGGATGAAATTCTTTCTACAAATGGAATGAAATTAAATTCATCTTTAATGGAAGAGCTTTCATTGCACGTGTTTATGTGTAATTCCTCACAAATCAATGACAAACTTGACAGGGTAATATCTGGTTCACCTCAAGCCCCTGCTGAACATTGAAATCCTTAGTATTCCATTCACCTGCCATTCTGTATTAAAATAATTTCAGGATGTATATTGTATACATTTCTCTGACATTAATTGTACCAATTGAAACTTATTGAAACCTATTGAAGTAAGCATCAGTGTATAAGTTTAAATGAAGCATTTTTATTTCTACTTATAAATTTCTTTACAAAGAAAACACTTAAAACATCACATTCAAATCCATAATTTTCCTTCTACCAATGGATCTGAACAATGAACGAACTTTTTTTAAAGAGGCAAACCCTCTACAAAAATGGAACTGAACAAGAGGCTGTAATGCTTTTCAGCATTTTAATGCTGAAATATTGATCTCAGGATGTAATTCCACCTATTCAGGAAAAATACTGCTTAGCAAGATGATTATTGTACAATGGCAGGCAGCCTTAGAGCTAAATTCAAACTGAACTACCTGTGCCACCTTTGGCTCCAAGCTTTGTTTCACAATTGAACAATTATGTTTAATCAGTACTGACTCCAATAGTTCAAGCTGGACCAAGAGTTTATATAGTTTGGTGAAATGTATTCCGCCATCACCTAGAGAAGTTTGAAAGTTAGGTGTTAGTAAATTCCCAGTTAATACTTGATTCACTGCTCTGTGTTGCAATGTCATTCACTGAATGATTTTATTACAGATTTGCAGTAATGAAGTCAAGTGCAACTGTGATCCATCCTGGGACGGCAGTGACTGCAGTAAATATGCACCAAAGGCATTATCAGGCGCAGGAGTACTAGGTTTGGCTAAATTATGTAAATATGTTCACTTTTGAATGTATGTCAGTATTTCATAGTAGATAGTAATACTGTACCATTTATGGGAAGAACATTGGACCATTCATTAGAGTAATCTATCACTCTAGGAGATCATTTGGCTACCTTTAATTCTGATGTCCTCACCCAACAAAAATCAGTTGAAATTTAAATTGACGTAACACCTGAAGCTGCCATCTCAGAGAATATTTTAGATTTTGACTACCCTTTGAGTCATCCTAAACTGGGCAACATTACTTTCATGTCCTCCTTGTTCTCATTTCCTCTAATGCAGAAGTTAATTCCTAGTCAGTAATACTAGATATGTTATGTTGACATGACAATGTGTTTTACTTGCCTATGTGTTCCACTGTTTTCATTCCACTTCATCCCATTCCAATTTAATACCATTTAATGATAAGCCAGCCATTCAGGTACTTTTTCAGGACAATGGCTCTTGGATGTTGTTTTTTTAACTTAGCGTCAGTACTTGTCTGAAGTTCTGATTTACCCTTGCCTTGCAACATTCTTTACATTGATTGAATGGAAATTGATGTAGGAATAACACCAGCCTATTTAATGATTGGATTTGTCTTCCACAGCATTTTTCAAAAGCGTCTTTTAGGCTTTTGCCGCATTGGATTTTTTTTTTAGACAGTCAAAACTGAATTGTAAGCCATAGGGTGAAGTGAAGATATGGAGCTTAATAGGGCTAATTTGGAATGTGAGTCACAAAGAAGACTAACCAAGGTAAAACAAAGAAGAGAAAATCTGTGGATGCTGGAAATCCAAGCAACATACACAAAATGCTGGAGGAACTCAGCAGGTCAGGCAACATCTATGGAAAAGAATATAAGTTGGCATTTCGGGCTAAGACCCTTCACCAGGAATGAAGAATAAAGATGAGAAGGTGGGGGAGGGGAGGAAGAAATACAAAGTAGTAGGAGATAGGTGAAACCAGGAAGAGGGGGAGGGGTGAAGTAAAGAGCTGGGAAGTCATTTGCTGAGCAAGATAAAATGCTGGAGAAGGGGGAATCTGATAGGAGAGGACAGAAGACCATGGAAGAAAGGGAAGGGGAAGGAGTACCGGAGGGAGCTGATGGGCAGGTAAGGAGATAAGGTGAGAGATGGAAATCAGGATGGGGAATGGTGAAAAGGAGGTGGAAGCCATTACCGGGAAGTTAGAGAAATCAATGCTCATGCCATCAGGTTGGAAGCTACCCAGATGGAATATAAGCTATTGCTCATCCAACCTGAATGTGGCAGTAGAGGGAGCCATGGGCTGACGTCTCGGAATAGCAAGTACAGTTAGAATAGGTGTCACAGGAAGATATCGCTTTTGTCTGGCAGATGGAGAGTAGGTGCTCAGTGAAGCAATCTCCCAATCTATGTTGGGTCTCACCGATATACAGGAGGCCACACCAGGAGCACCAGATACAGTAGATGACCCCAATAGACTTACAGATGAAGGGTCATCTCACCTGAAAGGAATATTTGGGGCCCAGAATGGTAGAGTGAGGGAGGTGTAGGTGCAGGTGTAGCTCTTGCAAGGATAAGTGCCAAGAAGGAGTCAGTGGGGAGGGGCAAATGGACAAAGGAGTCGCATACAAGCAATCCCTGCGAAAAGCAGAAATTGGGGGGAGGCTGTGCTTGGTGGTGGGATCCCTTTGGAGATAGTGGAAGTTGCGGAGAATTATGTGCTGGATGCAGAGGCTCGTGGGTGAGGACAATAGGAACCTCAGCCCTGGTGGTGTAGTGGGAGGATGGGCGGCAGATAGATGTGCGTGAAGTGGAAGAGATGCGGGTAAGGGCAGCATAGATGGTGGAGGAAGGGAAGCCCCTTTCTTTGAAGAAGGAGGATATCTCCGTAATTCTTGAATGAAAAGCCTTAACATAAAACATTTTGTTTAAGCCGGGACAGAACTTTTTGGCCTTAGTAGTTAAATAGAATGGGTTAAAGGAAGAAGATTTCTTACCTAAAGCACTAATTAGACATGGAACTACGAATTAAAAATTTTATGAATGGGCAACCAAGTTGTCATGAAAGAAATTTGGAAAGATAGAGAAAGGTAATGAGACCAAGGCTTTGTTAAGAGACATACAGGAACTATCATTGCAGGAGAGGCAAGAAAATAGTTGTTAATTCTTCTTTGTTAGATATAACAATTTAAGTAAAATAACTAGTCTTTGCTGGTTAAGACAGATAAGAAATGTTATATTTACATAATAACTTTGCTAATTGGAAGAGCAGAACCTATCAGAAAGTAATTACATTTTGCCAGAGGAAGATGACTCATTAAAACAGCTAATTAAAAAAAATCATCAGTTATAATCCAGGATGACAAAAGGGCAATTTAATAAAACAATCTCCTGCAATTTGCATGAGAATACTTTGCATACGGTGGCCACTTCTATTAGTAATAAAGCCTACAAATGCCCACATCTAGTAAGTATTATAAATTATAATTAGTACACATGCATTTATTGTAAAGTTCTGAAAACTCGGTTCTGTTAACTCCTCAGAACGAATTTTCTACAAATGCTGAGGTACTTTGGACCACTTAATTATGAGACTATTGGGGATTTCATGAGTAAAAATGTGACAGCAACTTCAGGTAAATGCAGACTCAGAATTAAAACCACGTTCAAAAGTCAATAATCTCAGAATGGCAACTCAGTGGCTGATTAAATGGTGTGACAGTGCAATAGTTCTTTAATGATGTGATTTATTGAAAACTACCAAACGCCCTCACTGACACTGAAAAGCAACTGTATATTTTATTTTTGTTAAAGTGAGGAAATATTAAAGTGCAAAATTCTAAATTAAAGGAGCCACTTTTCATTCTTAATTGTCCTCATTTCATTTCCGTACTTTATATGAAGTTCATTTCACCAACTTTAACTTACACTTTGTTCTGTTTATTTCCCAAACCTTCAGTCTAATTTTTGAAAGTTATTTCACCTGTCTGTTCAGGTTGACAATTCCTTGTAGCCTTCATGACCCAGTTATTGACTCATAATTTATGCTAACTTTTATGCTATTGTCATGATAATTGAATGGGCAAGATAATGGCAGATACCATTAAAAAATCAGCAGGGTAATGGGAGAAAATATAATAATAATTGTATCTTAGTGCTGTTTCATCAGGCTTGGATTGCAATCAAATCCTTTTAACCTGCTCTGAAATTCTACAAAATCTGTGTTAAAGTTACGTGACAAATATAATATATAAATATAATAGTCAATGATGCCAAAGACTGTTCTGGTACTTGATGTGATATTAACTCTAACATGTTGTTATGATTATTCTTTTAATTTGTAAGTTTGGTTTAAGATTATTTACTAATAATATAATTATTTTGAAAATTTTGAAATCAACATTTTAAATTTTATTAACAATTCATTCCAAAGATGCTTCTTGCTTTTTAATTTTGAGGGGAGGTTGGGTAATTCTACCAGCTGCCACAATTTGAAGATGTGCTTACTGTTACCAAATCATTTAATGGTTTTATTGTTTTTTTTCCTCTTTATTTTGTGTTGTTATATTTTTTGTCATGGATTCTGAACTTTTTAAAATAGTTTTACGTTCATTGAACATGGCCTTCTTATTTCTTGTGAACCCTGAGGATCCAAACCATGCAAACTTTTTGTGTCCTTTTAAAGTAAATGTCTGTAGGTATTATCAATTGCTAAGAAATTTATAATTGGAAGTGTTTCAAATCATAAGATATCCCGTATGTACCTCTGTGCCTATATAACCCACCTTAAACTAGATCAATACTAACAATGTTATACAATCAAAAATAATGCTAATTCATTCACAGAAATCGACATTTTGTTACAAGGAAAAAAAGCAATCCAATTTCAAAAATTGAAATTTATGTGATCCTAAGTTGTGTCTTATATCATTAAAAGACAGAAGTTAATTGGTCAACATGTTAAACTTTTTAATTAATAAATAGTCACATTTTACTTTTTAATAGCAAAGAAAATTAATTAGGAAACACACAAGAGATTAAGTAGTGTGTATTCCACTGATAAACTGGAAACAGAAATAAATGAAACTGATTGAAGTGCATTAATCCAAAGAAATTCAAAGGGAGTTCTCACTGATCTATCACTGGATTTCTGGTGCATGATAATGAGAAATGGCTAGAGCAGATGATGGTGTAAAAATCTTTGAGATGAAGTAAAGCATATTAAAAAAAAGATATAAGTGGTCATTTACTGTTTTCTCCAGGAGATTAATTTGTTGTGTCCCTCTCCCATTCTTTCAGGATCAGTTCGAACCAATATTATTATAGGTACCATTGCAGGGACCATCCTGATGGCAGCCCTTGTCTTGGCAGTTGCAGCATGGTTTTACAAGTGAGTATAGAAATTTATCTTTTCTGATACTATGTGACTTCCTTGAGCTTATTTCCAGAATAGCTTGAAACCATGTTTGAAGCAAATGCTACAGTTTAATGTGCTAGAATCTGTTCTCTTACAAAGTGCTGGTGTCACACTAATTTACCAAAATTGACCAAAATAAAACGGAATTTGGATAGAAATTGAGAGCCAGTTTTGTGGGTCTGTGGCGAACTCTTACACACCTCCCACGCTGCCATCCTTATTAATACAAAATAGATGGTTGGTGAAAATTCCTGTCAGCTGCTAAAGACCAGAAAATTACCTAATTTTCAGAAAAGGAACAGGAGCAGGACATACAGGCTTTTCCTGTGCCTCATTGTGATCCTGGCAGATCAGCACGTGCATGTCAGCTGAGCCACATGGTCAAATCCCACTCTCTTCTTCTTGCCCTACATACCCCTTTAATATTTTCCCCCAAACAGCTGATGTTCTGTTAAATAATTTAGACTCTCAGCCTCAGCAAGGTCATGTCACTGAACATCACATGTTTTAATCATTCTGGCCAATTCTTTTGACTATTTTCAAATGTCACCAACAAAATGTCCATTGTAAGTCATCAGTTGCCCTCAATCTCATTGTAATTCCTCATAACATTCAGGATATTTTTAACCTCCAGGAAGAAAAATAAATCTCAAATATCCTTTCATAATGATACCTCTGGTAACATATTTGCTCATATCTACACAATGTAAACTAAAATACTGCAGATACTGGAAATCTGAAATAAAACACTAAGTGCTGTTATTATTTCATCAGGTCAAGCAACATCTATGGAGAATAAAATAGGGCTATTGTTTTAGATTGGTCACACATTATCAGAAGTCTGATGAATATTATCTTTCTCCACAAATGCTTCAACCTGCAGAGCATTCCCAGAAGTTTCTGTACCTTAACAGCAGTCTAACCCAGGTCTATTATGAATTCAACATTAATCGAATAGAGATGCTTTTATATGGCATTTTGAATTCAGCAAAAGTCCCAAGATTCCTAGTTTGCACCCTCATATCACTGGGCATATTTTCTGACTTTATTGGATAAAATAGATACAATTAGTCTGGTTTTCCAGTGGAAATAAAATCAAAGGAAGCTGAATAGGACACCAATTTGCTATGACCTATTTTATTATGCAATACTAAATCTGTCTTCACTGTTTTTTTTCCATGTTACTTGTTTTTTGTGCATCTTTAGAAAAAATATAATGAGCATTTCCCGATTTGACTAAACACTAATAATAATCATAGTGATCTTTGAAGATGATAGAGACTGCAGATGCTGGCATCTTGAGCAAGAAGCTCACTGCTGGAGGAACTCAGCACCTCATGCAGAATCTTTGGAGGGAAATAGACAAGCAACTTCCATTTCAGACTCTTCGTCTGGACTGACAGAAGAAATACAGAGTCCGCAGATGCTGCCTGACCTACTGAGTTCTTCCAGCCATTAGGTTTTTTTTTGCTCCATATTGATCTCTGGGTCATGCTGTATATCATACTTTAGAGGAGCCATACTGTGCCAGTGATGAAAGGCTGAATGTTGAGTCAATAGAATAGCACTTCCTTCTGGGTGCCAACCAGTATTGCCATCGATGAGTCTATCTAGGTCAGTACTCATAATTCATTATGTTCTTGATGTTTTATGTGGGTAGAGTAGTAACTGGACTAGCAGACACAGATCTGTCCCATTGTTCCTGGGATATGAGTTTGAATCCTGCTCCAGATCTTGGGAAGTTAAATTCAGCAGCAGTGAGGGATAGGCAATATATCCCGGTATTCACATGAACAATTAAATTAAAAATAAGATGTTTACAAGTGAGTTAATTGCTCACTGTTGTAACATTTCCTCACAAAGCTGCTAGTCTTCCATATGACAGGAACAATTAAGAGTTTGGTCAATCATGGCCTCAGCACACTCCTTCAGCCGTTGCAAAGATACTAATGTTGGTGGAACTTGGGAACAAAAGTCTCCCTGGCATGGGCTGGTTCATTTTCAGAAGAATTGTAACTAGATCTTAATATGGAAATCAGCAGTAAATCTGATGTTATGATGAAGGCTATTGATTGGTATAACGTGTAGATTATCGAGTCAGAGGAGGCTTCCCTGAAAAATTCCACCACCAATTTTCTGCTAGTACACTGGTTGACCTCTGAAAACCACAGTTTTTTTCCAAAAGGAAAGATGTTTCCAATCTTGGGAGAGAGCTTTCCCTTTAATCTTTACTAAGCCCACTTCTGCTAGGACTCCCTCCTAACATACTCAGTAGTCTGCAGCCTTGGAGCCACTGACTCTCAGTTTCCAAATGGTGCTTGGGTCTCATTTTCCTGGCTAGGTTAAAACTACAATGAGGTTCTGGTAAAGTCTGAATCAAGTAGATAATTGATGAATTAGTATTGCTTCATATACAATAAATTCCATTTGCTAATCTTTTAGAAATGATTGAGAGGCAGCAGCCAGCTCAGAACTACTTGTATTTAATGTCTGGGGATGTAAGGGAAGTTTTCTTTGTATACTGGTAGCTCAGTAGCATATATTGAATTTCGTGATCATTTTCATTTCTTCTGCTATGGCTGATTATTTGGAAGCTTCTTACAGGATTACAACTGATACTTTAAAAGAAATAAGTAACTTGAAACAAATGTAAAGGTGAAGCAAAAGTTGGTGCATTAAAGTGCAACTGTGAAAGCATTAACTGCCCTCAATTTTCCTTTGCTTTACTGGGTCAGAATAGAACATGATTGTGCTCATTATATCGCTCAGATCCTAGTCTTTGCCGAAACTTAAAGGTCAATGTTAACTCGTGGCTGCCTTGGTCTCTTTTTACTTTGAAAAGTACTTTGATGTTTACTGGGTGACTATACTAGTCCACAAAGACGGTGAATACACTGCACACAACCTCAGAACACAATGCAGTACACAAGCGGATAGATCGATCATTCAGCGTGTGATGCCGTGCCAATCTTCATGCCGATTTATACTAAATGTCATCCTCCTCCTGCGTAAGATCCACATCTCTCTCTTCCCTTCCTATTCATGGATCTATCTCAAAGCTGCACCAAAATGCCTGTTTCCACTACCACCTCTCATAACCTATTCCAGGCACCTACTCTGCAGTAAAAACAACTTGCCCCTTTGAGTTTACTCCATCTAATCTTAAAATTATGTCCTTTGGTCTTCTCTGGGTAACAGGTTCTGACTGTATACCCTATCTCCAGTATGCCTCTCATAATTTTAAGAACCCCTTTCAGATCTCCCCTCAGCCTCCATTGCCCCAGGGAGAACAACCCAAGTTTGTTCAAACTTTCCTTGTAGTTCATGCCTGCAAATCCACTCAGCATTATGGTAAACCTCTTCTGCACCCTTGACACAGTTACTGCATCCTTTCGGCAGTGGGGTGATCAGACCTGCACACAACACTCCAAGTGCAGTCTCACTGAAGCTTCATATGGCTGTGCAATGACTTCCTTCCTCTTGTATTCAACAAATGAAGGCCAGCATGCCATGAGCCTTCTGCACCACTTTATCTCAGTGAACTATGGAGCTGGGCAGCAAGATCACACTCTACGTCAATGCTATTAGGGGTCTACCATTGACTGTATTCTTCCTCCTTTCATTTTACCTCTCAAGCGGCATCTCTTCACACCTGCCCTGGTAATACTCCATTTCTCTGCCCATATCTGTAACTGGTCTAGATCTCATTGTATTCTTTGATGGTCCTTTACACTGTCCACAGTGTCATCTGCGAAGTTGCTAATCCACCTGATGCCACAACCCCTCCTTTCAAGGCCTCTCTATAAATCATGTTCTCAGTGTTATTTATTATTTGCAGAATTTGACTTCTGCACATTGCTTGTTTGTCGGCATTTGTTTGTGTGTAGTTTTTCATTCAATTGTGGTGGTTGGCATCTGTCTATCTCGAGGGATAATTGGTGATAACCATCATCATGAGCCTGGATGGAAGGCATGGAGATCCTGAGATGCCCACTCATCAAGATCCCCCTTTCAATCCCCATTCAACTGTATTTCTTTGTTTTCCTGTGAAGGTCAGCATGAAAATGATCTCAAGGTAGTATATGGAGACATACATCAGTGACCACTTTATTAGGCACAAGAAGTACTTGAGTTACTGTTGCCTTCTTGCCATTCTCCATTGATCTCTTTCATTAGAACTGCCACTCACTGAAAGTTTTTTGTTTCACACATAATGCACTGTGAGCTCTAGAGCCAATTGTGTGTGAAAATTCCAGGAGATCAGAAGTTTGAGATACTCAAACCACCCATTCGAGCATCAGTATCACACCATGCCATCAAAGTCACTTAAATCACATTTCTTCCCCATTCTGATGTTTGGTCTAAACAATGATGTGCTTTTATGCATCGAGTTGCTGCCACATGATTGGCTGATTAGATATTTGCATCAATGAGCAGGTGTTCAGGTGTAACTAATAAAGTGGCCACTGAATATGGACACGTTGTTAATAAATTTACTTTGAACTTTGATGCACATGTAAAAATCATTCATATACAAACAACAGAGGTCTCAGAACCAATCATTGTGTTAGGAACCTCCAGCCAGAATAGTAGCCTTCCACCCCCTACTCTCTGTCTTCTATGAGTAAATAAATTCTGAATCCAGACTCTCAATCCAACCTCTATTTATCAAACTGAATCGAGGTTTATGCATTGTTGGCAACCAAGGGTTGGTGCAAATACTGACTGTCTTCTGTATCTTGAAGGCAGGTGCTTGCAGGCTGCCAGCAAGACTTTGAAACTCAGTGCAGTCACTCCATCATATCGTATTGTAATGTCACCAAACCATTCCTCATGTGTCAGTAATGAACAGTTAGTTTTTTAAAAAATCTGCATAAGACTGCTTTAAACATACCATTGCTTTTTGAAATAAGGGGAATAAACTTTATAAACATAGAAAACCTACAGCACAATACAGGCCCTTCAGCCCACAATGCTGTGCCAAACATGTCCCTACCTTAGAACTACCTAGGCTTTACCCATAGCCCTCTATTTTTCTAAGCTCGATGTATCCATTCAGAAGTCTCTTAAAAGACCCTATCGTTTCCGCCTCCACCACTGCTGCCAGCAGCCCATTCCACGCACTCATTCACTTTTAGACCATAGACGAGTTTAGTTCACTTTACAGTTGTGCCTACATTGATGACTGACTTCAGGTAAGATAGTGGCATGTTTGATCAGCCATCTATGGGGTCAACTCGGTTATTGTCCTTTTTATATGTATTTTTTATGATCACAAGACAATGCTGGACATTAAGAACTTAAAGTACTGCAGGTCTACCCCACCAGTGAATTGCTCATTGGCGGAAAATCTGAAACCGCTAAACTTGGTCCAAATTGTGCTGCTGCCTGCGTCAGAGAGGAGTCGATTGTGCAGAAGTGATGTGCAATTTAAAAGCAAGTGATCATCTTAAGTCACACTTCTTGTGACGGCAAGGCCCTGATGGGCATTGTTAATGTGGAATGCTGTATCCAATTCACTGATTTATTGGCAGTCAGCTGGGGTGGATGGTAGGGGGCGCTGTGTGGCCTTGATTGTAGCAAGGACAAGGCCTCAAGCTGCAGTATCACCTGTCTACCTCTGCACAGGAGAGAGGTGTCGGGGTTGGTGCGCTCTACTGGAGGCAGTATGCTGCGGCTTCCAAGCTGGGGTTGGTGTTGCCCCCTAGTGTTCGCTTAGCAGAAGACAAACTGTATTGTGCTCGACTGCAGACTGCTGCAACATGCATGGACTGAGGATCTTGGACTATATTTGGCTCCAGGCTGTCTTATTGGTGTTGCTACAGCATTGATGGTTTTTTTCCTGTGTGCTTCCGCACAGAAATGATTATTGTTAACTTCAGTGCAATATTCCCTTGTAGGTCATCAGCAAGTAGCACAGCAGGTGTGATCTTTTCAGCTGGTTCCTACAGAGACATATAACAATATAAGCACTTCTCTTCCAGCTATAGTTGTGTTGTTCTGAGTAAACAGTTGTTGTAAGGGTGGGAGGGATGTGGAAGATGAGGGAGGTTCTCATAAGTCATGGCAAGTCTATGAATTTGTATTCTTTGAAGAATCTGACAGTACAGAGATGCCTGAACCCAGTGTGTCTGCTCCCATGGGCTAACAGAAAACTAGATAAAGTCTTCTGTCTTGGTGTATAGTGTTCAGGTAACCTAATCCAGTTTGAGGTTTGGCCCTTTGAACAGAACAATCTCAGAGGTAAAGAGATTTGTGAAACTCACTTCAGTGAGGGAAAGGTGATGTTCTCTGACCAATCAGGCTAAAAGTCCTGCTGCTAACACACTCCATTTCTGCTGACATCATTTTAGGGGTCTTACACCAGAAAATATGTGTGGGGGAGACATAAGAAAATAAAATACCCAGTGTGTGCTAATTTACCCCAAAGCATACATGAAATTGCTTTGCTCTAGATTAAAATGATTTTCAACAAGTAACACCTCTGGTTTGAAGTTGTCTGAATGAAAACAGATGTTTTATTCTTAACAAAATGCTTCGGAATTTGTGTAGCAGGGTGTAGATATTAAAATCTCAGAGAGACAGCAGGCTGCAACGTAGGATATTTATTCCAAAACTGATTAATAAGAAAGACTTTAATTTGTTTGTTTGGGATGTGGACATCGTGAGTATGTTGGCATTTATTCTCCGACACTACTTGGCTTCAGAATTATGACTCTGACCCCAGAGTTATTGCTTCCTGGGCCATTTTTGATTGTAGTTAAAGGTCAACTAAACTGAAGTGCCTCATCAAGTGTAGGCTAAAATATATCTCCCTGAAGGGCATTAATGAAGCAGATTGGGTTTTATGATAATTCAGTAGTTTTATGTTTATGATTCCTCATGCCAGCTATTTATTCCAGATTTATTTAATTATTTACATTTAAATTCTCCTGCTGTTGTCATGGGGATTCAAGTTGCCTAGATCAATAGTCCAAGCCTTTTTATTCTAATACAGTAACTGAACCACAATGTAATATGCTGGTAATATATGAATTCCTTGTGCTAATGCTTATTCATTAAGAAATGCAGTTATTAGCATTGTAGTTTATAAACAATTTCCTTGTCATGAGCACAGCTTGACTTGCTGTTTTATTACTTCTCCCTCTGCTTCATTTTTTGAAAGAAGCTACCAAGAAAGAAGGTATGTGATTTCATTTCAGGACTCTATAAAGTATGTATTTCCTTTAAGAATTAACTCTATTTTACTGTAATCTTTAATTCTGACAGGTAATTAATGATTAATCGGTGGACATACCATCCCATTACATACTCAATTTACACCATTGCCTTCTCCTCCTTCACCTTCATCTTCTTCTTTCCCTACAGCAAATGGAAAAACAGAGAACTGGGAGTGCCAACCTCTTTTGGCACTGCTCCCTAAGGGAGTTATTCACCTGTGTGCCACGGGCAGCCTAGTTAGTTTTCCCTATGCTTTAAAATTCAGGGCTCCATGCTGTGTACATTCCACTTAACACAACAGGCAGGAACCAACACAACTGCCTGGATGACAAACTGATACATCTGAGTGCCAACTAAGGCTAGAATTGGTGGGAGCCTAATGTTTCTTGTGAATGATTGGGCTGACCAGCTTTAAGTTCAACATGACAGATACCAATGGCTGCTTAATTTTTTATCCTTGTCACACTACTAATTAAGATTACAACTTTATCTTTACAGTCTTCATTTCCTACATGGTGTGCTTTGATCTATGTTGCTTGTGATACCATGCAGCATAACATCAACTAAATTTGAATTCTGAACACAATCATTTGATGATATGTTATGACGTATGGTAGTTCTAGATGTACTTGTTCTGGGTTTGATGGCTCTTCTTTCCTACCTTCTCACTGTTTGTAGGCAAATGCCACAAGGAGACTATGTCAAAAAGCCCGGGGAAGCTGACTCTTTCTATAGTGACATACCTCCTGGAGTCAGCTCAAACTATTCAGCATCTAGTTCTAAGAAAAGGTCTGCATTTCTCTTTCAACCTACTCTTTTACAAGCAACAGGAAGATTGAGTTAATTACATAGCAAATAAAGTAAAGCTCACATTATATAAAAGCTTGAGCTTCATACCATTTTAAACCCAATTTCCTCCTGTGTGTGTTTGGGGTGCTAATGCAAAAACTGGCTTTGTATCCAGTTCTGAATTTTAACTAACCCAGGCACCAAACAAAAACCTGCACGTAGCTTAAGAGCAGGTGGAAAAGGAAGGGGTGAACTTATAACACGGCAAAATGATGGTCAAACAATGCTGAGACAAAACCCAGTGATGGTCATAAAGGTTTTAGTTCATCAGTTTACACTGGGCCAGATTCGAGCAGTTCACTTCCACACCCCTCCTTTCCAAAGTTTGCTGCCTTCACTCTGTGGACAGGAGATACTTCCAAAAGACTTTCATTCACACGGAATTTTACCTACTGTGTCTGTTTTCTGGCAATGCAGTGTAGAGGTTTCAGAAATGTAATGAAAAAGATCTCAAACTGCAATAGAATCAGCTGGATATCAAAGAGAAAGAGAAGTAGGTAACTCAGAATCTAGAAAGAATAGAGAAAGCATGCATCCTGAAGAGGAAATACAAACAGAGGAACAGTAAGTACTTGGCCGCGGCTGCCTCTGTTTTATTGTTTCTTTTAGAATTTTGCTTGTTTTAACTTCCAACATTCAGTATCCTGGCATTGTATTCACTGAAGACATATAAAGTTCTTCAGATAATTTTATGCATTTGATTATCCTGATCACCTCTTAGGGGCACCCGATTGGTTCTCTAGGTTCCAGTCACCGGTTGATTCACACTCCATGACTTAAGCTTATCTACCCAAGAAGGTATCTGGTCTGATAGGATGGCCCATTTCCTCCTATCTTGGAATCTGGATTTAGATCAGCTGCTGTCCATTCCTGAGAAAAATATATGGAAAATTGGGGAGGATGGCAATGTTGAGAGCCTTCAAAGTAATTTACCAAAAGGTGGAAAAGCTTGTAATGCCATGCACAGATACCCTGGGAGAGCTGCTATGCATCAGTTCCTCCCGGTACTGGCCCTAATGCCATGAATAGCGTCTAACATGGCCGCTTGTATTCAAAGCAAAATTAGCACTTACAAACAGTAATACAGAGCACACAAGGGGAAATTGTGAATGTGCATAGTGCTGCACGAATTTGCACATGTCCAAACGAGGCCACTTCCTTGCTTGTGAATAAGCTACAGTGTAATGAGCTGCATGCACCAAGGTAAGCACACAAGGGTCCTCACTCCAAAGGCTACTGCTTCAGCTAAACTATGCAAATTTCCTCATTTAAAGTTAATGGCTGTAATATACTGAAACAGAGCAAGGTCTCTGTTTTGGCATCCAAATAGAACAACTTTGAAATGCCAGAGAACAAATAAACACATTATTCTGTCATTTTCTTGTAGGGTGAAATTGGGGAATTATCTTGCACGTATTTTTAATATTTCAGGTCAAATGGACTCTCACATTCTTGGAGTGAACGGATTCCAGATGAAAAACATATTCCAGATGTCTGTGAAAATGGCAGACCACGCAGTAACTCCTGGCAGGGTTAGTTTATTGTATATATGGGGATAATTTAATATAATCGATTAAGGAACAAAGGAAGTACCTAAAGGGGCAGTTTTCCGAAGAGGACCACCAATATTATTATTCACTGAATAATAATGAACAAGCAATACAATTTGGTAGTTTTCTTCTGAAATTTCCCCTTTCATCTTCAAGCAACAGAATAGTTCATATCAATGAGAGATTAAAATAATGTATTAAAATCTTATCTGATGAACAGGTGCACCTAGTTAGCACCACATGAAAGTGTCAAACTAGTTTATAATCACCAGTGCTCTGGGCATTGTATATGAGCATTTAGAGCCCAGGGCATAATTATACTCTGGCTTTAAGTATTAGTTTAGAATCTTTTATGTTGAAAATGTTTAGCATTACTGCTACTGATCTGTATGTATAAACTACACACACATATATACACACACACACACACACACACACACATGCTTATAGCTTACATTTGGGTATGGCAGGGAATTTAGACAAAATACGGTAGGAAAAGGATTAGTTGCAAAATGATCATGTTTTATTATTTATCTTACTGGATGTACCTTATTCAAATTTGTTTTATTACTAGTGTGACTACTGGGGGGGAAATGAACCTTAATTTATGTAAAATATTTTGTGACTTCAGGACATTTCAAACCAGTTTACAATAAAAAAATATGTTGACCAAAATACAGGGGAAAGCCCACCCCAACCGTTTTTGAAATTGAAGCAAGGGAACTTCTGCTGTTCACCTGTGAAGGGAGCACTGCCAAAGTTTACACTTCACCTAAGCACCTCTGCTGGTGTAGCACACTCGGTACAACTCCAGGTGAATCTAAATTTTGGGTTCAAGTCTCAGGAGTGCACCTCAGGAGTTGTACCTCAGAGGCAGGACTGCAACTACTGAACCAAGTTTGTCACACTATGCAAGGCTCTAGGCCCATGATGGTTTTCTTGAATAGAAACATAGAAAACCTACAGCACAATACAGGCCCTTTAGCCCATAAAGTTGGGCCGAACATGCCCCTACTTTAGAAATTACTAGGGCTACCCAGAGCCCTCTATTTTTCTAAGCTCCATGTACCTATCCAAAACTCTCTTAAAAGACCCTATCATATCTGCCTCCACCACTGTTGCAGGCAGCACATTCTGTGCACTCACCACTCTCTGCGTTTAAAAAAAAAAACTTACCCCTGACATCTCCTCTGTACCTACTCCCCAGTATCTTAAACCTGTGTCCTTTTGTGGCAACCATTTCAGCCCTGGGAAAAGCCTCTGACTATCCACAGGATCAATGCCTCTCATCATCTTATACACCTCTATCAGGTCACCTCTCATCCTCCATTGCTCCAAGGTGAAAAGGTTCACTCAACCTGTTTTCATAAGGCAGGCTCTCCAATCCAGGCAACATCCTTGTAAACCTCCTCTGCACCCTTTCTATGGTTTCCACGCCCTTCCTGTAGTGAGGCAGCCAGAACTGAGCACAGTACTCCAAGTGGGGTCTGACCAGGGTCCTATATAGCGGCAACATTACCTCTGGGGTCCTAAACTCAATCCCATGGTAGATGAAGGCTAATACACCGTATGCCTTCTTAACCACACAGTCAACCTGCACAGCTGCTTTGAACGTCCTATGGCTTTGGACCCCAAGATCCCTCTGATCCCAAGATCACATTGCCAAGAGTCTTACCATTAATACTATATTCTGCCATCATATTTGACCTATCAAAATGAACCACTTCAGACTTCTCTGGGTTGAACTCCATCTGCCACTTCTCAGCCCAGTTTTGCATCTTATCAATGTCCCGCTGTAACCTCTGACAGCCCTCCACACTATCCACAACACCCATCAACTTTTGTGTCATCAGCAAATTTACTAAGCCATCCCTCTACTTCCTCATCCAGGTCATTTATAAAAATCACGAAGAGTAGGGGTCCCAGAACAGATCTCTGAGGCACACCACTTGTCACTGACCTCCATGCAGAATAGGACCCATCTACAACCACTCTTTGCCTTCTGTAGGCAAGCCAGTTCTGGATCCACAAAGCAATGTCCCTTTGGATCCCATGCCTCCTTACTCTCTCAATAAGCCTTGCATGGGGTACCTTATCAAATGCCTTGCTGAAATCCGTATACACTACATCTACTGCTCTTTCTTCATCAACGTGTTTAGTCACATCCTCAAAAAATTCGATCAGGCTCATAAGGTACGACCTGCCCTTGACAAAGCCAATTATATTATAATCATATGCCTCTCCAAATGTTCATAAATACTACCTCTCTGGATCTTTTCCATCAACTTACCAACCACTAAAATACGACTCACTGGTCTAAAATTTCCTGGGATATCATTACTCCCTTTCTTGAATAAAGGAAAAACATCTGCAACCCTCCAATCCTCCAGAACCTCTCCCGTCCCCGTTGATGATGCAGAGATCATTGGCAGAGACTCGGCAATCTCCTCCCTCACCTCCCACAGTAGCCTGGGGTACATCTCATCTGGTCCCAGCGACTTATCCAACTTGATGCTTTCCAAAAGGAAATATTAAGGAAATAAAAGGAAATATTAAAAGTATTAAGGAAATAGAGAGTATGCAGTCATTGCAAGTCCTTTGGCACTTTCCAAAGCAGTAATGTAATTGAAATGTACATCACAATGTACAATGGAGTAAAATTAGTTAAAGTAAAATTACTTTAACTACACATTTTTTTATTGAACTTGAATAGTGAGAATCAATATCCAGGACTGGAATGAATTTTGATACACAACAAAATTGTTT